>NW_016107395.1:6716237-6768254 GCF_001604975.1 Cebus imitator
TCACCAAAGTTATATTTAAAATATTTTATCTCAGAAATATCACTAAAACATTTGTGACAATTTGTATATAATATTTACATTTTAGAAGTTATGCTTAATGTGTTATAAACATTATATTTTCATAACATACTTTATAACTACTCATTCTGAATTAAAAAGAATCTAAGGTCTCTAGCTCATTCATATATACTTTCTTAAGGTGAAGTTCCAGGGGACCCATCCAAGATGGCCAAATAAGAGCAGCTCTGGAGTGCAGTTCCCAGAAAGAACAACACATAGGGTGAGTGATCACTGCATTTCCAAAAGAGTTATTACTGCCCACAGTCCAGGCGATTCCAGGCTGAAAAGCACCACAAGTTTCCAGCATGGCTGTTTCAGCTGGCACAGTGGGTCCCTACACAAAAACTCACACAAATCTAGGTGGCCATTCAACTGGTGCGTGGAGTGCCTGGGAGACAGAGCTGCCCATTCAACTGAAAAAAAGGGGGTGAAACAGAGAGCCAGGTGACCTGGCTCAGCAGGTCGCACACCCACAAAGACCAGCAATCTGAAACACTCTGGATTGAGAGTTTCACAGCAAGTGCAGCTGGACCCTGAACGGTCCAGTTCTGTGGGGGGAAGGGCATCCACCATTACCGAGACAGTCTGACACTACTGAGCCAGTCCGCCATTACTGAGGCTGTCCACCATTACTGAGGCAGTCCACCATTACTGAGGTGGTCTGCCATTACCAAGGCAGTTCTAACTATACCTCTATAAACAAAACTGCAAGGAAGTTCACACAGCAGCTGGACAGAGCCCATGGCAGCTCAGCAACACCTCTGCTAGCAGACTGTGACTAGGCTACCTCCTAGCTGGGCAGGGCATGTCTGAAAAAAGGCAGCAGCACATCAGGAACTTATAAATAAAGGCCACCTTCCCAGGACAGAGCACGGGGGAAAAAAGGTGGTTATGAGTTCTGCTGCAGCAGACATAAACGTACCTGCCCAGCACCTCTGAATGAAACAATGGATCTCACAGCTCAGCACTTGAGCTCCTGTAAGGGTAAGACTGTCTTCTCAAGTTGCTCCCTGATCCCTGTATATCCAGAGACACCTCATAAAGGAGAGCTCAGGCTGACACCTGATGGGTATCCTTTTGGGATGAAGATAATAGACGAAGAAACTGGCAGAAACCCTTACTGTTCTGCAGCTGTTGCAGGTGATCCCCAGGTAAGCAGAGTCTGGAATGGACCTACAGAAGTCCTACAGCAGAGGGGCCTGTTAGAAGGAAAACTAAAAAACAGAAAGAAATACTTCAACATCAACAAAAAGGATGTCCACTCAGAGACCCCATCTGAAAGTCACTAACTACAAA
Organism: Cebus imitator; assembly: GCF_001604975.1. NCBI lineage: Eukaryota > Metazoa > Chordata > Mammalia > Primates > Cebidae > Cebus > Cebus imitator. The sequence goes on from NW_016107395.1 coordinate 6,717,594, forward strand.
GACCACAGGTAGATAAATCCACAAAGATGAGAAGAAACCAGTGCAAAAAGGATGAAAACACCCAAAATCAGACTGCCTCTCTTCCTCTAAGGGAACACATCTTCTCACCAGCAAGGGAACAAAGCTGGATAGAGAATGAATCTGATGAATTGATAGAAACAGGCTTCAGAAATTGGGTAATAACAAACATCTCTGAGCTAAAAGAACATATTCTATCCTAATGCAAAGAAACTAAGAACGTTGAAAAAAGGGTTGGCGAAATGCTAATGAGAATGAACAGCTTAGAGAAGAATATAAATGACCTGATGGAACTGAAAAACACAACATGAGAACTTTGTGAAGCATACAGTAGTTTCAACAGCCGAATCAACCAAGCAGAAGAAAGGATATCAGAGATTGAAGATCAACTCAATGAAATAAAATGAGAAGGCAAGATTAGAGAAAAAAAAAAGTAAAAAGAAATGAACAAAACTTCCAAGAAATAGAGGATTATGTGAAAAGGCCGAATCTAGGTTTGATAGGTGTACCTGAATGTGACAGAGAGAATGAATCCAAGCTGGAAAATCCTTTTCAGGATATTACCCAGAAGAACTTCCCCAACCTAGCAAGGCAGGCCAATATTCAAGTCCAGGAAATACAGAGAACACCATAAAGATATTCCTCAAGAAGAGCACCCCCAAGGCTCATAATTGTCAGATTCACCAGGGTTGAAATGAAGGAAAAAATGCTAAGGGCAGCCAGAGAGAAAGGCCGGGTTACCCACAAAGGGAAGCCCATCAGACTCACAGTGGATCTCTCCGCAGAAACCCTACAGGCCAGAAGAGAGTGGGTATCAATATCCAACATCCTTAAAGAAAAGAACTTTCAACCTAGAATTTCATATCCATCCAAAAAAAGCTTCATGAACGAAGGAAAAATAAAATCCTTTACCAACAAGCAGTTACTCAGGGATTTCATCACCACCAGGGCTGCTTACAAGAGCTCCTGAAAGAAGCACTAAACATAGAAAGGAACAACCAGTACCAGCCACTCCGAAAACACCAAATGGTAAAGAGAGCATCAACACAATGAAGAAACTGCATCAACTAATGGGCGAAACAGGCAACTAGCATCAAAATGGCAGGATCAAATTCACACATAACAATATTAACCTTAAATGAAAATGAGCTACGTGCCCCAATCAAAAGACATGGACTGGCAAATTGGTTAAAAAGTTAAAACCCATTGATGTGCTGTATCCTGGAAACCCATCTCACATGCAAGAACACACATAGGCTCAAAATAAAGGGATGGAGGAAGATTTACCAAGCAAATGGAGAGCAAAAAAAAGCAGGAGTTGCAATCCTTGTCTCTGGTAAAATAGACTTTAAACCAACAAGGATCAAAAGAGACAAAGAAGGGCATTACATAATGATAAAAGGATCAATGCAGCAAGAAGAACTAATGATCTTAAATATATACGCACCCAATACAGGAGCACCCAGATACATAGAGCAAGTTCTTAATGACCTACAAAGAGATTTAGACTCCCAAAGAATAATAATGGGAGACTTTAACACTCCACTGTCAATATAAGACAGATCAATGAGACAGAAAATTAACAAGTTTATCCAGGACTTGAACTCAGATCTGGACCAAGCATATCTAATAGACATCTAAAGAACTGTCCACCCCAAAGCCACAGGATATACATTCTTCTCAGCACACATCACACCTACTCTAAAATTGACCACATAATTGGAAGTAAGTGATTCGTCAGCAAATGTAAAGTAACGGAAATCATAACAAACAGTCTCTCAGACCACAGTGCAATCAAGTTAGAACTAAGGATTAAGAAACTAACTCAGAACCGCACAACTTCATAGTATCTGAACAACTAGCTCTTGAATGTTGACTGGATAAACAACGAAATGAAGGCAGAAATAAAGATGTTCTTCAAAACCAATGAGAACAAAGACACAACATACCAGAATGTCTGGGACACATTTAAAACAGTGTCTAGAGGAAAATTTGCAGCAATAAATGCCCACATGAGAAGCAAGGAAAGATCTAAAATGGAAACCCTATTGTCAAAATTGAAAGCACTAGAGGAGCAAGGTCAAAAAAAAACTCAAAAGCTAGCAGAAGACAAGAAATAACTAAGATCAGAGCAGAACTGAAGGAGATAGAGAAACACAACATCCTTCAAAAAATCAATAAATCCAAGAGCTGTTTTTTTCTGAAAAAATCCACAAAATAGACTGCTAGCCAGATTAATAAAAAAGAGAGAAGAATCAAATAGATGCAATAAAAAATGATAAAGGGGCTATCACCACCGATTCCACAGAAATACAAATTACCATCAGAGATTACTACAAATAAATCTATGCACATACACCAGTAAACCTGGAAGAAATGGATAAATTCCTGGACACTTGCACCCTCCTCAGCCAAAATCAGGAAGAGGTTGAAACTCTGAATAGACCAATAAAAAGGGCTGAAGTTGAGGCAGAAATTAATAGCTTACCAACCAAAAAAAGCCCAGGTCCAGATGAGTTCGTGGCCAAATTCTACTAGACGTACAAAGAGGAGCTGGCACCACTCGTTCTGAAACTATTCCAAACAGTCCAAAAAGAGGGAATCCTCCCCAAATCATTTTATGAGACCAACATCATCCTGATATGAAAACCCGGCAGAGACTCAACAAAAAAAGAAAATTTCCTGCCAATATCCATGATGAACATAGATACAAAAATCTTCAATAAAATACTGGCAAACCAATTGCAACATCACATCAAAAAGCTTATCCATCATGATCAAGTAGGCTTCATTTCAGGGATGTAAGGCTAGTTCAACATACGCAAGTCCATAAATGTAACCCACCACATAAACAGAACCAAAGACAAAAACCACATGATCATCTGAACAGATGCAGAGAAGACCTTCAACAAAATTCAACAGCCCATTATGCTAAAAACTTTCAATAAACTAGGTATTGACGGAATGTATCTCAAAAGAATAAAAGCTATTTATAACCATCCCACAGCCGATATCATACTGAATGGGCAAAAATTGGAAGCATTTGCTTTGAAATCTGGCACTAGACAAGAATGCCCTCTCTCTTCACTCCTATTCAATATGGTATTGGAACTACTAGCCAGAGCAATCAGGCAAGAAAAAGAAATAAAGGGTGTTCTGTTAGGAAAAGAGGAAGCCAAATTGTCCCTATTTGCAGGCAATATGATTGTATATTTAGAAGACTCCATCATCTCTGCCCCAAATCTCCTTAAACTGATAAGCAACTTCAGCAGTCTCATGATACAAAATCAATTGCAGAAATCACAACCATTCCTATACACCAATAACAGACAGAGAGCCAAATCAAGAATGAACTGCCATTCACAATTGCTACAAAGATAATAAAATACCTAGGAATACAACTAACAAATTATGTAAAGGACCTTTTCCAGGAGAACTACGAACCACTGCTCAAGGAAATAAGAGAGGGCACTAACAGATGGAAAAACATTCCATGCTCATGGTTAGGAAGAATCAATATTGTGAAAATGGCCACATTGCCCAAAGTAATTTATAGATTCAACGCTATTCCCATCAAGCTACCAATGACCCTCTTCACAGAACTGGAAAAAAACACCTTCAACTTCATATGGAACCAAAAGAGAGCCCGCATAGCCAAGACAATACTAAGCACAAAGAACAAAGCAGGAGGCATCATGCTACCTGACTTCAAACTATACTACCTAGCTACAGTAATCAAAACAGCATGGTACTGGTACCAAAACAGAGTCATAGTCCAATAGAACAGAACAGAGGCCTTGGAAGCAGCACAACATGTCTACAACAATCTGATCTTTGACAAACCTGACAAAAACAAGCAGTGGGAAAAGAATTCCCTGTTTAATAAATGGTGTTGAGAAAATTGGCTAGCCATGTGCAGGAAGCAGAAACTGGACCCCTTCCTCACACCTTCCACTAAAATTAACTCCAGATAGATTAAAGGCTTAAACATAAGACCTAACATCATAAAAACTCTAGAAGAAAACCTAGGCAAAACCATTCAGGACATAGGCATAGGAAAGGACTTCATGACTAAAACGCCAAAAATATTGGCAACAAAAGCCAAAATAGACAAATGGGATCTAATTAAACTCCACAGCTTCTGTACAGCAAACGAGGCAATCATTAGAGTGAACCAGCAATCAATAGAATGGTAAAAAATTTTTGTAATCTACCCAACTGTCAAAGGCCTAATGTCCAGAATCTATAAAGAACTAAAACAGATTTACAAGAAAAAAACAAACAAACCCATTCAAAAGTGGGCAAAGGACATAAACAGACACTTTTCAAAAGAAAGCGCATATGAGGCCAACAAACATATGAAAAAATACTCATCATCACTGGTCATTAGAGAAATGCAAACCAAAACCACATTAAGATACCATCACACACCAGTTAGAATGGCAACCATTAAAAAATCTGGAGACAACAGGTGCTGGTAAGGTTGTAGAGAAAAAAGAACACTTACACACTGTTTGTGGGAGTGTAAATTATTTTAACCATTGTGGAAAACAGTGTGGTAATTCCTCAAAGACTTAAAAACAGAACCATCATTCAACGCAGCAATACCATTACTGGGTTTATACCCAAAGGAATATAAATTATTCTGCCATAAAGGCATGTGCACCTGTATGTTCATTGCAGCACTCATCACGATAGCAAAGACATGAAATCAATCTCAATGCCCATCAATTGTAGACTGGACAAAGAAAATGTGGTATGTATACACCATGAGATACTATGCAGCCACAAGAAAGAATGAGATCATGTCTTTTATAGGAATATGGCTGGAGCTGGAGGTCATTATCCTTAGAGAATTAACATGGAAGAGAAAACCAAATACTGCATGTTCTCACTTGTAGGTGAGAGCTCATGATGAGAACACATGGACACATAGAAGGGAGCAACAGACACTGGGGCCCATCAGAGGGTGGAAGTTGAGAGGAGGGAGAAGATCAGGAAAAATAACTAATAGGTACTGGGCTTAATAGTGAGGTGACAAATAATCTGCACAACAAACCCCCATGCCACAAGTTTACCTAAAAATTTTAAGGTAACCGTGATCTTTAGAGAAAGTTTAAAAATTTTGTGATTCCATGAGTTTGAACCATGCCTGCTTTTGGAAGCCCACCCTGATTGACTCTTGCCCCTCATCTTCATCTCTGACTTGATTAGGTTTCCCTCCTTGATGCCCCCACAATGGCCACTGACTAACCTATGAGCTGATTCAGTTGTACAGAAATGTCCTCTTTCTTGATTTGTCTCTCCTAATAGGATGTAAGCTCTGTGCGTATAGGTTTGACCCTTGTTTTCTGTTAGAGACACAGGACATACTGCAAGGCCTGGCACATAGTTACCACCTAATGCATGCTTGTTGAATGAACACTTAAATCATGCCTTCTCAACCCTAACAGAACTTGTGCTTTTAGATTACAGGCTTAAGAAGACAAAGATGACAGGGCTGGATATGTGTGTATTGATCCTTCCAGACTTTACTGGTCTTATGAACAAAGAAAATTACCCTTCTGTGAGATAATTAGAGAGAGGACCCCATGCCCCCAATTACCACCTGCAGCATTCAAGCTCCATTTCTTGGGTTCAAACAGCGATTGCTGGATTTTTAGGAGACCTCTGTCAATATGTATGGCGAGAAAGTTCACACACAAATCCCTTTTCAGCTAACACTTCAGTCTTTACTTTTATCAGTTAATGCTTCAGTAAGCATTTTTAGAAATGCAGCAGCAGCCAGAGAGTGCCAGAGAAAGAACAGGCACATGAACAAGCAACACAGGAGGACACCAAGACAGTTTTCACCTCCTCTGCAATTTAGCTCAGGTGTGGCCTTGCTTCTAAGTATCAGCCTTCTCCTGAATTTGTGCATGGGTTCAACCTTTTGAATTGAAGCATCCAAGTTTTCAATTTTGTAGAAAGCAAAATTCTCCTTTCATCTTTGAACTCTTATCAGATGTGGTCCTAAAATGTACATATATAATCTTTACCTTTTAGCAGGTGTTGGACTCAGAGCTCCAACTAACTGCAGAAAATTTTGAAATGAATATACTTCTCTGCCTTCAAATCCAGAATGCAAAAGAGCAAATTTGGAATCTTCCTTTCCAAATCATATTTTGGCTAAAGTACTTAGGCTAGAAAAGTTTACATTTACCTTTTCTAATTCCTTTTCCTGAAAGCTCTACACTTACTATTCTTTAAAGTAGCTTTTGATTTTGCCTTATTTACCAGCTTCAATTAATTGCCAGTTCTGAGATTGCACTCTCAAATGTCCCTAATAGCCAGACAACCGCAGTAATTCAATAATATAGTCCATGCAAATAAACAAATTTGTATTTTTTCATGTTAAATCTTCAAATGTTATTCACAGATGAAATTTTTTAGGAAAGCATTCTCAGGGCCTCCATTTTATGGCAGCATTGCATTATACCATACCCTTAGAGCCAGCTTCAAGAACAGGTGACCTGTACTGATAAATAGTGCCCCCATGTTACAAACACACACACACACACACACACACACACACACACACTCTCTCTCTCTCTCTCTCTCTCTATTAGTTCATTTTACACTGCTATAAGGATACTACCGGGTAATTTATAAAGGAAAGAGGGTTAATTGACTCATAGTTCTGCATGGCTGGGAAAGTCTCAAGAAACTTACAGTCATGGCGGAAGGTGAAGGGGAAGCAAGGCAGTCTTACATCATGGCAGGAGAGAGAGAGAGGAGAAAGTGCAAGGGAGAAGTGCCCCTTATAAAACCATCAGCCCTTGTGAGAAATCACTATCATGAGAAAACATGAGGGAAACTTCTTTCATGACTCAATCACCTCCCTTCCTCCACATGTGTGCATTACAATTCAAGATGAGGATTTGGGTGGGGACACAGAGCCAAACCATGTGAACACACATGTGGAAATCCCTCTGCTGTTACGGTCATGAATCACCTTATGTTTTAAACAGAAGCCTCATATTTTCACTTTGTAGTAGATCCCACAAATTAGATTGTCGGGTCCTGTATACTCAAAGCCATCATCATTCTCCACCTGAATTACTGAAACAGTGCTTCAGTTTGTACCCCTCCCACTGAGGTTTCTGTTCTCAGGCCCTCCTACATACAGCAATGGGACTGATTTTTCCAGTTACCAATTTCATTATGCTGACCCGTGTTATAGACCTCACATCAGAAACTTCCATTTCTCTGCGTTATTTCTTGCAGTTTCTGATATGATTCCGTAGTCGGGCTGGCCTTACTATTATCCCCTATTTAGTGAATCTTAACTCTATATTAAAGCTCATGCTCCTGGTTAAATGAAAAGTGTGGTCTTCCTTCTTTTCTACATATCCAGAACCATCTTCAGTTGATTAGCCCCACTGCTTGCTTCTGCAAATATCTCCCTAATTATTCTCACCCTAAAGCATTTGCCCTAACTCTGATTTCAATATTTATTATCTGCTGGACACTAATTAACACGTGTTATCAAATGTGAATATACATGAGAATCACCAAGACCTAATGAATCCAAATCATTGAGGAAGTTTCCAAGGAACATCATATTTTAAATAAGCAACCAAATGATACTGATCTAGAGGGTTCAGAAACTATACAGGTAGATAGAAATACTACTAGTATTTAGCACATACTCTGTGAATGTTGGCCTTGTCTATTTTTCTGCATTATAAATTCCCAGAGCAGAAGTACTATGTGTACAGCTTCTACAATTCCCAGCACAGTGCTAAATTCACAGGTATTTACCAGTTTGACAAGTTTTCATGTGTTGTATTAAAAGTATTTTGGTGGCCAGGCAGGGTGGCTCATGCCTGTAATCCCAGCACTTTGGGAGGCCACCACAGGCAGATCACAAGGTCAGGAGTTCGAGACCAGCCTGGCCAATATGGTGAAATCCCATCTCTACTAAAAATACAACAGCAACAAAAAAGTTAGCTGGGTGTGGGAGCAGGTGCCTGTAGTCCCAATTATTTGGGAGGCAGAGGCAGGAGAATTGCTTGAACCCAGACAGCAGAGGTCGGAGTGAGCTGAGATCATGCCACTACATTCCAGCCTGGGCAACAGAGCAAGACTCTGTCTCAAAAAAAAAAAAATTTTTTTTTTTGGCAAGGCACAATGGCTTACACCTGTTATCCCATCACTTCCCAAGGCTGAGGTGGGAGGGCTGCTTGAGGCCAGGAGTTTAAGACCAGCGTGGTAAACATAGCGAGACCCTGACTTTACAAGAAGTAAAAAAAAAAAAACTTAGATAGGTATGATAACGTGCATCTGTAAGTCCTAGCTAATCAGGTGGCTGAATCAGGAGAATTATTTGAGCCCTGAAGTTGGAGGTTGCGGTAGCTATGATTGCACCACTGCACCCCAGTCTGGACAACAGAGAAAAACTCTATTTCTTTTAAAAGAAAAAAAAAAAAAACAAAAACCCACACACAGTATTTTGGCAAGGCCAATCTTCTCTAAAATATCAGTATAGAACTCAACTATAACCTCTTTTAGAAATTGGACCTAAGTGAAACAAACTTTTCTGATTCATAAAAAAGAGCTAATGAAAGTGATTTTAAGTTTTAAAAAGAAAACAGCAGCTCTAGGGAATATCTTAATGAATTAAATATAAATGAATTAGAATCATATGAATTGAAGTCCCCTTGAAATACATATGTGGACTAATACTTGGGAAACTGACTTTCAAGTTTTGGTAGTTCTACATGTCTAAAAAATAGTTCAAGATGCTTTGGCAAAATTTGAGCACCATAGAACTATTCAGCTTCTTGCATAATACCTATTTGCCAGCATGTATCTCTCAAATGTGGTCCTTATCCAGTCAATATACTTGGCACAATAAACCAATGTAAATGGTCACCAAAGAGCTCATAAAGCCTGTGTGTTTCTTGCTTTTTTACTTTTTTATTTTTATTATTGTTTATTTTTATTTTTTAAATTTTACTTTAAGTTCCAGGATACATGTGCGGAATGGGCTGCTATGTTACATAGGTATACATGTGCCATGGTGGTTTTCTGTACCTATTGACCTGCCCTCTAAGTTCCCTCCCCTTGCCCCCCACTCCCAAAAGGCCTTGGTGTGTGTTGTTCCCCTCCCTGTATCCATGTGTTCTCATTGTTCAGCTCCAACTAATGAGTGAGAACATGCAGTATTTGGTTGTCTCTGCCTGTGTTAGTTTGCTGAGGATGATGGCTTCCAGCTTTATCCATGTCCCTGCAAACTAGATGATCTCATTCTTTTTTATGGCTGCATAGTATTCCATGGTATATATATATCACACTTCATCATTGATGGGCATTTGAGTTGGTTCCATGTCTTTGCTATTGTAAATAGTGCTGCAATAAACATATGTGTGCATGTGTCTTTACAGCAGAATGATTTATATTCCTTTGGATATATACCCAGTAATGGGATTGCTGGGTCAAATGACATTTCTGGCTCTAGATCCTTCAGGAATTGCCATACTGTATTACACAATGGTTGAATTAATTTACATTCCCACCAACAGTGTAAAAGTGTTCCTATTTCTCCACAGCCTTGTCAGCGTCTATTGCTTCTTGACTTTTTAATAATCACCATTCTGACTGGCGTGAGATGGTATCTCATTGCGGCTTTGATTTGCACTTCTCTAATGATCAGTGATGCTGAGCTTTTTTTCTTTATATGTTTGTTGGCCACATAAATGTCTTTTTTTGAGAAGTTTCTGTTCATATCCTTTGCCCACTTTTTGATATGTTGCTTTTCTTTTTGTAAATTTGTTTAAGTTCCTTGTAAATTCTGGACAGTAGACCCTTGTCAGATGGGTAGATTGCAAAAATTTTCTCACATTCTGTAGGTTGCCTGTTCACTCTGATGATAGTTTCTGCTCTGCAGAAATTCTTTTGTTTGCTTAGATCCCGTTTGTCAATTTAGATTTTGTTGTGATTGCTTTTAGTGTTTTAATCATGAAGTCTTTGCCCATACCTATGTCCTGAATGGTATTGCCTAGGTTTTCTTCTATGGTTCTTATGGTTTTGGATTTTACATTTAAGTCTTTAATCCATCTTGAGTTAATTTTTGTATAAGGTATAAGGAAGGGGTCCAGTTTCAGTTTTCTGTATATGACTAGCCAGTTTTTCCAGCACCATTTATTGAATAGATCCATTCACCATTGCTTGTTCTGTCACATTTGTCAAAGATCAGATGGTTGTAGATGTATGGTGTTATTACTGAGGTCTCTATTCTGTTCCATTGGTCAATATGTCTGTTTTGACACTAGTACCATGCTGTTTTAGTTACCGTAGCCTTGTAGCATAGCTTGAAGTCAGCTTTGTCCTTTTTGCTTAGGATTGTCTTGGCTATATATGGGGTCTTCTTTGATTCCATATGAAATTTAAAGTAGCTTTTTCTAATTCTGAAAAGAAAGTCAATGGTAGTTTGTTGGTGATAGTATTGAATCTATAAATTACTTTGGGCAGTATGGCCATTTTCATGATATGATTCTTCCTATCCATAAGAATGAAATGTTTTTCCATTTGTCTATGTCCTCTCTTATTTCTCTGAGCAATGGTTTGTAGCTCTCCTTGAAGAGGTCCTTCACATCCCTTGCAAGTTTTATTTCTAGGTATTTTATTCTCTCTCTAGCATTGTGAATAGGAGTTCATTCATGATTTGGCTATTATTGCTGCATAGGAATGCTTGTGATTTTGCACACTGATTTTGTTTATTGAAGTTGCTTATCAACTTTAGTAGTTTTGGGGCTGAGATGATAGGGTTTTCTAAATGGAAATCATGTCATTTGCAAACAGAGATAGTTTGACTTTCTCTTTTCCTATTTGAATACTCTTTATTTCTTTCTCTTGCCTGGTTGCCCTGGCCAGAACTTCCAATACTGTGTTCAATAGGAGTGGTGAAAGATGGCAACCTTGTCTTTACTGATTTTCAAAGTGTCTTTGCTATTTTTGCCCATTCAATATGATATTGACTGTGGGTTTGCCATAAAGAGCTATTATTATTATGAGATACGTTCTATTAATACCTAGTTTATTGAGAGTTTTTAACATAAAAGGATGTTGAATTTTATCAAAGTCCTTTTCTGCATCTATTGAGATAATCATGTGGCTTTTGCCTTTGGTTCTGTTTATGTGATGGATTATGTCTCTCAATTTGTGTATGTTGGACCAGCCTTGCATCCCAGGGATGAAGCCGACTTGATCAAGGTGGATAAGTTTTTTGATGTGCTGCTGGATTTGGTTTGCCAGTATTTTATTGGGAATTTTCACATGGATATTCATCAGAGATATTGGCCTGAAGTTTTCTTTTTGTGTGTGTGTCTCTGCCTCATTTTGGTATCAGGGTAATGCTGATTTCATAAAATGAGTGAGGAAGGAGTCCCTCCTTTTCAACTGTTTTGAATAGTTTCAGAAAGAATGGTACCAGCTCCTCTTTGTACTTCTGGTAGAATTTAGCTATAAATCCACCTGGTCCTGAGCATTTTCTGGTAAGTAGGCTATTAATTACTGCCTCAATTTCAGAACTTGTTATTGGTCCATTCAGGGATTTGATTCTTTCCTGGATTAGTCTTGGGAGGGTGTATATCTCCAGGAATTTATGCATTTGTTCTAGATTAAGAAGGATATTCAGGACTTGAACTCAGCTCTGAATCAAGTAGACCTAATAGACATCTATAGACCTCTCCACCCCAAATCAATAAAATATACATTCTTCTCAGTGCCACATGGCACTTATCCTAAAATCGACCACATAATTGGAAGCAAAACACCCCTCAGCAAATGCGAAAGAACTGAAATCATAATAAACAGTCTCTCAGACCATAATGTAATCAAATTAGAACTCAGGATTAAGAAACTCACTCAAAGCCACACAACTACATGGAAGTTGAACAACCTGCTCCTGAATGACTCCTGGGTAAATAATAAAATTAAGACAGAAATCAAGAAGTTCTTTGAAGCCAATGAGAAAAAAGAGATAATGTACCAGAATCTCTGGAACACAGCTAAAGCAGTGTTAGAGGGAAAATTATAGTACTAAATGCCCACATCAGAAAGCTAGAAAGATCTCAAATCAACACCCTAATATCACAATTTAAAAAGCTAGAGAGACAAGAGCAAACTAATGCAAAAGCTAGTAGAAGACAAGAAATAAGATCAGAGCAGAATTGAAGGGGATAGAGACACAAAAAAACCCTCAAAAAAAATCAATGAATGCAGGAGCTTGTTTTTTGGAAAAAAATAACAAAATAGATAGACTGACTGCTAGACTAATAAAGAAGAAAAGGGGGAAGAATCAAATAAACACAATAAAAATAATAAAGGGATATCGCCACTTACCAGAAATACAAACTACCATCAGAGAATATTATAAACACCTGTACGCCTTTTTAGTTTTAAAAGCCTGTTATTATAGGTTAAGTGCGGAATGAATATACTGACCAGAGATTTCAGAAACTGAGCAACATGAATGCAGTACCTAAAGCTAATACTCTTTGCAAGGATCTTACAACTAAACATAGACAACATGTCTTTCTACAAGCATTGAATAAATGTGAAAAAATGTAAAGCATCAAGCAGAGTGAAAGGTTAAAGTTCTTGCCCCAGTACGAACAACAGGTGGCCTCACCATAAGGTGTGCATATGGCTGAGATATGGTGCTACTATGAATTCTGTTCACAGAAAATTATCTTGTAACCCATGGGGAATAGAGTCTCTGTCATTGTGAACAGAATGTGAATCTTATAGGCAACAGATGTGATGGCTTATCAGAAAATCTTAGCAAGGAAGTGACTTTTATTCTTCTAGTCCATTCCCTTTTTAGTAAGGATGTTTCTTTCATGACATTCTTACCAGATTGACTACTTCAAATTAACTAGTACAAATACATCTTTTATTCTTGTATGTTGAATATTAATTACAGTTTTTTGTGTAAGAAGAATGTTTTAAATTTTTAAGATAATTGACTATTTACATAGACAATATATTTTTTATACAACAGTAATTAATGGAATATCAGTGTTCGTTTATTTTAAAAGGTGTGATTATATATGTATATACGTTCACATATGTATACAGAATTTAGAAGAAACTCAAATCTTACATTTTCAGCCACTGACTCTTAAGTAATCATTCTCCTGTGTGCGTGGTCACTCATGTGTATGGAATTATCTTCTTTTTAACTTCAAGATGAGTGACCATTTATTCATGTGTTGCTTGAATCTGTTTCTTGATGTCATTATTTGTTACCTCAATTTGGACATAATTCATATAGTCACATAAATTCAAAGAAGCATTTAACATGTTTGATCATTATATAGACACCTATACTCTCTATTTTCCATATCCCAACAAGAAATAAAATCTGAGGTGCCAATAATAGACATTCACTTTTGTTTTAATGTTTTAAAGTGGTTTCTTAGACAATTTAAACTAATTTCCCTTCAATTAAGTCAATGTATGTTAGTGGAGAAAAATAGCAATGCTATTTCTTAGCAAATATTACAATCAAACTGTATAATGTTGGAGTAATGATATTACATTTTAAATCTATTATAACGGACAGGGAATTACTTTTTTAAGAAAAAAATTAAGATGTAAAACAACCTAATAAAAGTATAATAATAACTGACAACCACAATCCAGTTCTCCTTCGCACACTTGTCAAATATGCTTGCCATTTCTGATAATATATTCAGATCATATGACAATCTAATTTTTCAAATCACTGAGATTTAGATTCAGGTGTGTTATTCTGAAGTTTCTCTCAAAATCTGTCAAATCTCTAGAAGACTTTTGGAGTCCTCCACACTGTCATTTAAAATTATTTAGACATCCACTTACCTGAAGGTGAAGAACAAGAGAAGATGACCTCTGGAGGGACTTTCTGGATTTATGCTACTATTTCAGATACCCAAGAAGGAAGCTGTAAATGATGACTTTGTTCTCTGATACATTTTCTGTCTTACTCATTAACCAGTACATACTATTGTTTACAAACTTTCATGCCTGGCTTAATCCTTTCTTTTCAGGATTCTCTTGTCTATTTCTTCTGCATTTCAGAATTAATTGCTTCTTTCTTCATTCTGTTTGTGGCATCCTTCAATATCCTGAATATTCAAATGAAAGGAATGAATAAAAAGAATGACCTCTTCAAAAGCTAAGACAGAGTCAGTGGGTTCCCATATTAAAACCTCAGCCATTAAATAATGTAGTCACCTAGCCTAAAATGAAAAAAAAAAAAAACTTATAGTTCTTTTCTTATCTGCAGAAAGAATAGTAAGTTGACATTGAAATGTTTCCGTTACAGTATACATTCACTGTACTCCAAGAAGAATCAGGTATAGCATAGATCTTCAAATTACAGCCCTTGGGCCAAATTAAACCTATCTCTGTTTCCATAAAGGAAGTTTCACTGAAACACAATGAAGTCCTTTTATTTACATATTGCCCTTGGCTTCTTTCTGCAGCAGAATAGAGAGTAGTTTCTTAGAGATCTTATAGTCCACAATGCTGAAAATATTTATCAGGCCCTTTAATAAAAACTTTGCAAGCCCCTGAATTATGTTATACCTTGTTTTAAGAAGACTTGTGCCTTGTGCAAGGTAATACTTTGATATTTTTGCAAAATTTATGACTTTTTTTCCTAAAAATTTTAAAATAATTTAAGCTAAGAATATTTCTACTTATAATCAATACCAATTAATAAGGCATCTTATTATATTGACACAGAAGCTTTTTCCTTGAAGCAATTAATTTTGTTTTTAAATTAGTTCATGCAGTTTAACTTTTTACAGGGAACTATTTTTTATCAGTTTTTCTCAGCGTTCTCCTTGTTTCCAATATTATTTACATTTTTCATTTGGATCAGTAATAAGTGGTGTGGTCAGTGGGGATTGAAATTGTTATCTAGACTGTGATATTTACTTTATTTTAAAATTATTGGATAAACTAGACACTCAAATATTTGTTCAGTGTATAGAGATGTATTCCATTCATAGAAAAAGGAGTTACCTCCAGTCTGTGCTACTACAACCCATTGTGAAGTATACTTTAAATTGTAAATTCTTAATGGATTATTTTTGATATTAATCTTAGAAATTATTTATTATTTTTTGTATTCCATGACTGTATGTTATGCTGTTTGAAAAAGAAATATGACAATATGTGCTTTTAAATACAAAAATAATCATTAAGTTGGAAATCTATTGGTAAGCCAGACACTCACAAGAGAAGACTTTTCTAAAGGCGATTGGATCCCTTTGAAGAAGACGATTTGCCTTATTTCCTTAAATACCTTTCTAATCTGGAATTCCAGCTCTTGTACTCTGCATTTCTTTGTATTTTACTTTTATTTCTCTTTTTATTTCTATTTGACAATAATTTCTTTGAGAGTCATCAATACATATGTGAGTATTTCTGTTTCTTCCAGTTCCAAGAGACTTCCATTCTTAATAATTCTCAAGGTTAAAGTAAGAGATAGTTAGCAGTCACCGTAATTAAGTATTATGCAGAACTTCTGGTTAGTTTTATAATTCTAAAAGTCATATATGTTAATTAATCCCATTCAAAAATAATATGCACTCTGCAAGTAGCTCTTCTATTAATTTGTGGTATATGAGCTAACAATATGACAATATTTTAATAAAAACATATTTAACACATGTGATGGAACGACAAATCTATAATATCAGCTTTATGTTTATGCTGTAAGTGCACTTTGTTTATTATTGTTGGTTCTCAACTCCTATTTAAATTAGATGTTACTTTCTTTATTTTACATTTGAAGAAAGAGCCTTAGAGAAGATGCTAGACCCAAGATTCAGATCCAGTTATTAGATACGCACCCATTTATCTTCCAATGGTTCATTCTAAAAAAACAAACAAAAAACCTTGCAATAAAAGTTTTATGGCTCAAAGATTTGTCAGTTCAATTCACGGACACATGAAATGATAGAACTGGAAACTTCACCTTAGAAAGGATCCAGCTGAATCTCTTTATTTTACAAATAAGGATATTGAAGTCCTACTGAATTTTTAAGCAAGCAAACAAACTTATCTTTGGTTAGGAAATTAATTTCTGGCACAGCAAAAACTGGAAAGCAGTTCTCTTCCGTCCAACGCAGAGGTCTTTTCACTATACAGCAAGTGATTCTCTTCTTACCCAGATGCCCTCTATATAATCCAAGTTACCTAAATGCAAGTCTAAAATGTGATTTTGGTCTTGTTTCTATTTGCTGATAAATTTCAGGTGCATAGGCTGATGTCACCAATATGTACTTACTGGAGAAGTAATTTGTATTGCCATATCCTTATTAGATTTCACATTTCTGTCACTCATACAGTGAGAACAAATTGCCTGTTTTGAACATCGTAAGCTAAGAAAAAATAAATACGGCCCTAAAATTTCTTCTTTAGAGAGTTAAGAAGATAATTCTCACATTCTGAACTTTATACTCAAACTAAAGGATAAATACATTGTCTAGAAAAGTAAAAACTTATCGAACATAATGAAAACATTTTTGTGATGTTTTTCATTCTAAGACTAGGAATGTACATTGTTTATATTTTATTCATTTTCAGAATTCTGAGTTTTCATGATGACTTAGAAAACTAAAAGTTATTTAAGAGCTTTCATTTGGTAGTACTATTCCATTACCATTGATGTTAACATTTGGCAAGTTGCTTAAGCTTTTGACAAGATTTTTTTTTATTGCAATGAAACAAATTAAGAATTAATTGTTAGATAATACAAGATTCCACATAAACTTAAGTTTTCCATGAAAGTTTTTACTTGAAAAAAAATCATAATCACAAGTCCTTGTGAAAATGGAAATAATATAAGCAACTCTCATCTCAGAAGACTTCTTGCTAATGAGGCATTTAAAAACAATGTTGCTTGTGCAATGGTGAATTACATAGCTTGATGCAAAAACAACATAAATTTGCTAGCTATACACATACAGACACAAACAACTATATGTGTATATATATTGGCATCAAGTGCAAAAAATGAGATAAGCATTCTTCATTTTGTTTTCATCATTGTTTAAGGTCCTTCTGTTTCACTGATATATTTTATCTTTTATCCACACCTCCAAGTGCACTCTTTCCTTTCATAAAGAATGTTTCTAATGTGTTTAGTGTAATGTCCTTGAAAAAATATCCATTTTACATAGATGGTGTTGTATTTGGTCTATTTATATATGTTGAATGTATATATTTACATAAATATATATAAATATATTATATATTGTACATATATATGTGGAATATATATGTGTATATATATATATATACACACACGTGGTATGTGCATACATAGACATATATATACACATATACATATGCGTGTACACACTTCACATATGTATAGATGAATAAACATATATATGCACATCTGAATAAAGTATTGTGCAAAAGCCGTTGTCATATTTCTTGACTTTTTATGATATCTTAATAAAATATGGCTAAAAGTAACACTTAATAAGGATATAGAATACAGGCTTGAAGAAATAATAAGTAATCAAATAACATATCCTTGGAAAGAAAAACTGAAAATATAAAGATGTTAATTCCTCAAAGTTCGGGCGAAAGTGCCAGTAGGAATACACTGAAATTGCTCATTTTACTTGAAACAAAAGAAATATTGAAAGAACTATTGAAAATATTTAAAAATGTCTAGCCATTTTCCAAAACTAAGTGAAATTTTTTTGTAAACTCCACAAAGGAGGAGATTCAAATAGTGCCATGAACCTGACCACCCTGGTTGGAGCAAGGTTTCAATCTGAGAAGGAACAGAGGGTTAAAAAGTGCCTCTGGCAGAAATGGGATAGAAGCTGGCCTTCCAGTATGACCACCTTGTGTTTTCCAGAGGAGTTAAATACATATAGTGATTAACACCTGAATTTGTTATAGAAATAAATTTTCGAGTGTATATATTTTCGAGTGAAACCTGTACATATAATTTAAAACTGTAAAAGTAATTTCCATCAAACAGAAGGCAGGAATTGATTTAAAAAAAAGAAGAAGAAAATATGGTTAAAATAAAATGTAAAAGAATATGGCAGAAATAAACTCAAAATTTCAATATTTACCATAAAAGTAAATGGCTTAAAATTAACTATTGAAAGCTAAAGAATATAGGTTAGATTTGTAGAAAGTCAAATATAAGCACGTTTGTTGGTAAAACACTGGGGTTGTTAGAGGACAAAGGAAGAAATGAAACCAATAAAAACAGAGAAAGGTAGTAATGTTCCCCAGAGAAGGCAATGATTCAAGTTTCCAGAACCTAAACCCTACCCAGAATTCGTTCAGCTAATGAGTTCATCAGACCATCGGGAACCACAATTGTCTGTGAGCTAGGCTCAGCTCTGTATACATAAGCTAGAGCTCTTCTGCATATGGACTAGATTAGGTATACTTGGGGACCTCTTTATTTGGAGGGGATGGAATTTTATATGTAGGTCATCTGCCCGATAACACCCTCCAAGACATTTTTCCCTTAATGGAAGTCCTTTCTGCAAAGGTGTTTTTAAAAGGGCTTTTAAAAAAATAAACCTTTAAGCATTTCTTGCCTTCACGTTGTTGAGCCCTCACATTTAAACATAATTTGGCTAGATGGAAAAGTCTAGCTCCAAAGACTATTTCTTCAAACTCTTTATAACTAATCCCTCGTCATCTCATTTCTAGTGCCTCTGTTGAGAAGATGGCCATCAATCTAACTATGTTTCATTTGTGGGTGATCTGTCTTTTTTACTAGAAACTTTTAGAATTTCTCTTGGTCTTTGCTGTGTGTATATTACACTCTAATCTGTCCAGATGTGGATTTTTCCATCTTTCTACTTGACACTGCATCATGTCTGTGTTAGGCATTCATTATTTTTCTTTAGTTCTTTGAAATTCTTAGTCATATTTTCTTCAAATATTCTTCTGATAAGTTTTTCTCTATATTTTTCTGGGTTTGTAACTATTGCCACAGCTACTCTTATACTCAAACATTTGTTAACATTTTTAAATATTTTATGTCTTTCCTTTCCTAACTGCTTCCGACAATTGCTCTTCCATTTCCCAAATTCATTCGTATAGTATTTCTAATTTGTTTCTGTTTAGCTCATGTGTTGTTTACCTTATTTCAACTATTGTAACTGTTATTACCAGTATACCTTCTTTTTGTTTGTTGCTTTTTGTTCGTTCATTTGTTTATTTGAGATGGGGTCTAACATTGTCACCCAGGTTGGAGTGCAGTGGTGTTGTGATCACAGCTCACTGCAGCCTCATCCTCACCAAGCTCATGTTATCCTCCCACCTCAGCCTCCTGATTAGCTGGGACTATAGGTGCATGCCACCATGCTCATCTAATTTTTTATTTTTTTGTAGAGACAGGGTTTTACCACATTGCCCAGGCTAGTCTCAAACTCCTGAGTTCAAGCGATCCACCCACCTTGGCCTCCCAAAGTGCTAGGATTATAGGTATGAGCAACCGTGCCTGGCCTATTACCAGTATACCTTCTTAAGGTATAGGCCTTAGTGACCATTCCTTCTTCAATTATCAGTAGCTCCATTGATATAGTATTTTTGTGTCATTTTTCCTTTTTTAAAAATTCTTGATTTACTTGCTCTATTAATGCTGATTTTTCCAGTATAGTAGATATATTTTGTAATTCCTCTTTTATTGACTGTGACTCTGTATATCTGGCTATTTTTTTCTGTGAGGATATTTCCCCTGAGGATATCAGCCATCTTGACTATACTTAAACAGAATATGACTGCCAACAGGTAGCCCCAGCTTGAGATGTTTCGATGAACCGGTTTGGAAGTGCAGCAGGCCCCAGGAAGTTGCCAGAATGTCATAAACTGGGTTTGACATTCTATTTGTTCTCTCCTCATGAAGTAACTCTGACCCTCAGAGAACTTCCCTAACTATACGTGACACTGCTCCTTGTTGAAAGAGTTTTTTCAGCTGATTTTCATTTCCAAGTTGCAGAATAGGAGTAGAGCGAAAGAGGAAAGAAAAATCAGCAGCAGCGGGTCTTCAGCACCAACTACATCCTTGGCAAAGCCTGCTGCATTGACCCTGCTACTTTTCTACTTTGAAATAATAATCTAGTAGTGGGTGATTCCCACAGGAAATATGGCGGAAAAACAAGCATGCAAGAGCACCCCCATCTTATTTCTCGCTGAGGACGCACTAGGCCTGCTTCTGTTCCTGACTTCCATTGCTCTGACGCTGGGCTTTAACAGCATTCATCTCTGTTCACTTCCTCCAGTATTTCTCACAGCTTTACCTTAGCTCTTCAAATCAATATACTTTTTCCCACTTCTGTGATATTTCCAGGTTGGACTGGGGAAATAAAGTCAGCAGCTGGTGACATAATCTCCTTATTAATAACTGAAAGTCACAGTCAAGTTTTACCCATAAACAGGCACGCACACTCAGACATACACATTTAGGAATAAGTACTGTAACATTATTGTGTAGTAGAAAAAGAAAACAAGAAGCTATCAAAACGTCTAACTGTAGGGTTGTGGTTAAATTAGTTAGCTTAAATTCAGTCACTAGAATAAGATGAAGATTTTGATATCCAAGTGTTAATACAAATAACTCAAAAACATCATTAAAGAGGAAAAAATCAAAGTGCAGAACACTGTGATGAATGTGGAAGATGAAAGATACATATATACTGATCAATATACTTTTTTAAAAACATGTATCCAGAAAAAAAATCAACTGTGCTGACCTTTTTGGGAAGGGTCTCTGTAGAGGTGTGTTGATATATATTACCATGTAATTTGAAAATTTAAAGGGACATATATATGATTTGTAACCTTTAAAATTTACTCTCCTAACACCATATAAAGAGAAATGTTTTATAAATATAAAGAGAAATGTTTTATAAATATTGTATATGTTCTGACATGTGTACACAGACACATTCTTTTTTTTCTTTTTCTTTTTTTTTGAAACAGAGTCTCCCTCCGTCTCCAGGCGCCGGGCTGCAGTGCAATGGCGCGATCTCGGCTCACTGCAATCTCTACCTCCAGGGTTCAAGCAATTTTCCTGCCTCAGCCTCCCAGGTAGCTGACACTACAAGCACACGCCACCACGCCCAGCTAATTTTTGTATTTTTAGTACAGACGGGGTTTCACCATGTTGGCCAGGGTGGTCTCGATCTCTTGACCTCATGATCTGCCCACCTTGACCTCCCAAAGTGCTGGGATTACAGGCTTGAGCCACTGTGCCCAGCCCACATTCTTATTTAGACTTGTATATTCCAGTGGAAGACATTGTATAGGATTGTATTAAAACCGTTATGCTAATAGATAAAAATCATAGAAAGAAATGTTAAACAGAAGGACAGATTAAAAATATTATTTAAATGATTATCTTACAATGATGCATATTTATTTGATTAGAAGCTGCTGACTTAATTTCCCCAGTCCAACCTGGAAATATCACATAAGTGGGAAAAAGTATATTGAAGAACTAGGGTAAAGCTGTTATTAAAGTTATTAAAGATTAGTGGAAGCTAATACTTTGCTTCATTTTAATTATACATTGAAATTTCATACTAAATAATTTATTCATATTATGTAAAATTTGTGTAGAGAAACAATCTGCATGCTAACATAAATGAGCTTGTGAAAGGTGTCAAGTGATATTATTGAACAGAAAAAAAAAGATTTGTTGAGATTAGAGAAACCGAGGCATCAGTTGTCAGTTCATCTATTTAGAAAAGGTAGACAGAAGGGAAGACAAAAGCCAATATTCAAATTATCTGCATGATTTGTTCTTTTTCTGACTACAAATTGTCAATGTGAGAAGGATGTGAGAAGAGACAGTAAAATCAAAACGTCACTTTTGTTAGCAGATTAAAATCCTGTTTTTAATGGTATGGGAGCTATAGGGAGCTGTTAACAATGGAGCCACACTTACCTCCCTTGGCTTGTCAGTTTCCATTTTGAAGTATTGTTTTTAATGACCTGTCTAGAGAGTTTGGTTTTAAAGAACATGAATATATTTAGGCGTTTCATCTATCAAAAACTCACTTGCTATTTCATGATCAGACTGTATTCTGTAAGTGTGGTGGACCTTGACAATAGTGTCAGTTAATGCTAAGGTGATGTCTACAAGGATAATAATACAATGCTTCCAAAAAATGTTCTGACTTTAATCAGAAGTCAAATCAATTAGTGCTATCTTGCTATATGCTGATTCAATCAGAACCTATAGTTTGAGTTTTCACACTAATTTCACTGATGTGAAATGAATGAATTTGAATGAAACCAATAGTTATGGAAAGATCTTTGCAAATGTTTGCAAACACAAGTAGACACAATAATATTAAGTTAAAATTAAAATA
The DNA here is from genome assembly GCF_001604975.1 of Cebus imitator. Lineage (NCBI taxonomy): Eukaryota > Metazoa > Chordata > Mammalia > Primates > Cebidae > Cebus > Cebus imitator. The sequence goes on from NW_016107395.1 coordinate 6,740,021, forward strand.
ACTCTAAAGTCAATTCATTTTCTTCAAGTGTATTTACAGGTGGAGGAATAGGAATCTATTTTTTCCTAATAAGTTTCTCTCCTGCTTTCTCCTATTTCAGTTTTCAAGAGGTGAATCACTCTGGCAATTGCATTCAATTATTTCCTTTTTTTTTTTTTTACCTATTTTAGGTATTTTTATATTTATTTATTAGACACAGGGTTTCACTCGGTCACTCAGCTTGATGTGCAGTGGTGCAATCAGAGGTCACTGCAGCCTTGACCTCCCAGGCTCAAGTGATCCTCCCACCTCAGCCCTGCAAAGTAGCTGGGAATACAGGCGCACACCACCATATCTGGCTAATTTTAAAAAATTTTGTAAAGATAAGAGTCTCCCAGGCTGGACTTAAACTCATGGGCTCAAGCAATCCTCCGTCCCAAATTGCTGGGATTACAGATTTAAGCTGCCTCACTCTGCCCAAATATTTACTTTATTTTAGCATCTTGAAATTTAAGTTTGAGTTTTGAAGAATAAACCCAACATAGAGCAATACAGACTTCAGAGCAGAGAAAATCTAGTCAATAATAGAGGAATGGAGTGGGAATAGAGAAACAGTAAAAATGAGAAAGAGAAAGAAAGAATAAATTTTGAGATTCCCGGCAAAACATTTAAACGACAACCCTAGCCTTGCCTGAAGCCAGAAAAATTCCTGGGCTTTTAAATCTTTGAGCCATTAACATTGTTATCCAACTATAATTACCTAAACCTGAACATTTATTTTTAGTTTGATTTTAATTGATACATAATAACACATATTTATGAGTTATTTGTGATGTTTTGATACATTCATGCAATATGTAATATTCAAATTGGGCTAATTGGGATATTCATCACCTCAAACATTTACCATTTCTTTGTGTTGGAAACATTCAAAATCCTCTCTTCTAGCTATTTAAAAATATACCATAAATTATTGTTAAACATTGTCACCCTACTGTACTGTAGAACACAGCACTATACTATAGAACTAAGTTGTTCTCTCTAATTTTGTATCCATTAATGACCTCTTCTTGTTCTCCTCTCTCCACTCCCCTTCTCAGCCTCTGTGAACTACTATTCTGCTGTCTACTTCTACTTCTATGTACTCTTAACTTTTTTTTTTTTAGCTCCCACGTATGAGTGAGAACATGTGGTTGAAACTCTTTCCCAAACATATAGCCAACAACTGAAGTTGCTCCTCAATTGTGCTGAACTGTTGGGAGCTTGCCACCCGCTACTATAGCTTGAGATACCCGATCTACTTTATTTCCCTTGTTAAGTCAAAAGGCAGTAGTCTTCATAGTTACATGTAGTTAGAATGGGGAATGGATGCCCCTGCGAGGATGCCTAAGCACTCACTGTCATAGTGTTCAGTGAAATAGCTCTTTAAATCTGCTCACACAGTTCCTTCTTCTCTGGGGTATGTACACACTGCTAACTGCATGTAGTTAGTTTTGGTGTCATCCAGCAGAATATATTGAGATCTTCCGATATCCTCTAAAAATTATATCTACTATTTTCATACATGCAACCTGTCATTGTAGCTTTGCCAGGCCTTACCTTCCTTCTTTCTCATGTTCCTCATCTGCACAGCAGCGGTAGTCATCCTTACTACCTGTGGATGAGAATGAACTGAGTTAATACATGTGAAGTGCTTAGAACAATGTCTGGAATATAGTAAACATTCAACAAATGTAAACTATTACTACTATTATTTCATTGGTGTTAGTACTTTGGTTTGGTTTTGTCATTGTTAATTGTGAACCCTTGGAGTTCAAGAGATCTGAACCTGGGTTCTCTAGAACACAGAGCCTGAGGCCAACTCTATGATAGTGATTTATTTGAGGAAAGGAAGTTCAATACCAAAAAATCAAGAATAAAGGGAAAGGAAAGTAGGGAGAACTCTGTGATGGTGATTTATTTGAGGAAAGGACGTTCAATACCAAGAAATCAAGAATAAATGAAAAGGAAAGTAGGGAGAGGAAGAAAAGATAGCAATAAAAATGGAGTGTGCTAAACAGCTGTACAAAGCTTCACAGCATAGTTGGTTTCTTCAAACATCTCTAGAAAGTCCTTTCAAATTGCATCTTGAAACATTATATCACGTGAGGAAGACTGAACTTGCCACCCGTTAGTCAATGTTTGTTATATATTTTGTCAACTGTATCTCCCTCCTGGGTTGTACCCGCAGCTCCTTTGGAAAATGACAGGAAAGATGCCTAAATAGCAACAGCAGCAGCACCCCAAAGTACAGGATACAGGTAAGCCAGTAAACCAGGGGCACTCTTCCCTCGTGCACCTTCAGCCTGCAGCTGAGCAAGACCTGGAGGGCCAATATGTAGCATTGGGTATTGGAGTGAATTACAGGACATTTTGAACTTCAGCACCATTGGGAATCCTTGAGGTAGAAGGCAAGAGGTATACCCCACAAGGTGAAGATAAGGCATAGTGTGTTGTGTCTTAGCCTAGAGTGGTATGACAGAATTAATATATACCATGTTAATCGTGAGCTGTCAAATAAATAGTATTTCAAACAATACCATTTTCTCCCTCTCTACCCTACATAATGGCCAAAGGACTCAAAGAGCTCCCTTAACAAATAGCAAAACTATTTTTGTATGATTACAAGAATGTGGTTGGGGACAGGTGATCTTCCTGGAGGCATAACAGAAGCATCAAGCAGAAAGAATAGCAGACAAATCTGGAAAGTCAAAGAAATGGGTCCAGGAAAACCAGACAAGGAAACTGAACACTAATTGCGGCCTCTGCCACAAAATTATTTGTCTTTTATAATGAAAGAAGAAAGACATTTCCTCTTCACAGCTCTCATTCATCTCTAAAGAGTCTCTGGGGAAATCTACCAGTGTCAAATACCCACCTATGGGTAGTTCCATTCACGGAAATGGAACTTTCTTACCAACCAGATTGATTTGTGTGCTCAAATTCAAGAATAGAGAATCCTGGACTGACAAACACATGCAGAAGGGTGGTGCTCAAATAAAAGGGATGTAAGGGTCAACAACAAAATCTATGGTTCACCTCTTCTCTGTCTCTCCCTTTCAGAGTTTTGTTAATATTTCTGTATTTTCAAGCATCTGTATGTATTTATTGAATTTATTTACTTTAAAATTATTTATAAAAAGAAGTTGATGGGTTATTGTTACCTTAACAAGTCTTTCAGGAAATAGTCTATTATTATTTTTCCGATTATATCGTCTTTTAATCATCTCCTAGAATAAACATAGTGGTGCCATTCAATTTCCTGTATCTGGCCTTAGTATTTTTCTATATTTTTCATATTTTGTTTTTTCTGTATTTTCAATTTTTATTGGATTCTGGGAAAAAATTTTCAACTCCATTCTTCAGCTCCATAATATTGTCTTCAGCCACGTCCTTTCTGCTATTCATCCTATCTTTACAAATTTAGTTTTGGCAATCATTTTGAAACTATTTTTCTTATGCTACAAAGGTTATACCCTAATGTATCATTATGGGTTTACCAGGTATTTCTATTATCAGCCTTATTATTTGGCCTCTTCTATTATCTCTGTTTCCTTGGGGATTATTTATTCAAATAATACTCTAGAGATTTCTATGATGATAATAATAATCTGGAGATTTCATAATAATTTCATAATGATGGAGATTTCAGTCATCATGAGTTTAACTACTGTTTAATTATTGTTTTCATGTTAAGGGTATTATATCTCTTATTTAATCATTATATTGGTGTTTTCCATTAACGCCGTTTGTTTAGAGAGCTCTGTTCAGGCTAGTAAGTATCTTTTGTTTAGAATGTTAAATGCTATTGAAAGCCTGTTAATGTTTACTGATTCTTGGTTATTTCTTTCTTTTTCTAGGTAAAAATCTAGGTATATGTATATGTATATGTATATATACTATATTATATTATACTGCATTATATCATAATAAAGTGATTAGCTAACCAGAGAGTATTTCCTTAGCACAAGCTAAGCACAAGCAATAAATGCTGATTATGAATAAAGATACTAAGATTTTAGGGTTGGTGTAGATGAGAAGAGTATGTGAGTAGTTTGACTTCCAGTTGTCTGAACTCTTTCTACTTTCCTCTTTGTTTTTTGTCCACACCCTGTGAGTCTCCCTCAGCATATGTCCCATTGCCTTTGTAGAACTCTAGCTGAGTTTGGTCCTGGGGCAAATGCCATAGCAACTGCTATGAAAATGGATCCTAGTAAGGCTGTCCTACTGCCCTTTAACTCAGTATGACCTCATAACTACATCATTGATCACTGTATTATCCCCTGTGCATCACTCCTTAGAATATTTTCATGTTTGGTTTCCTGTAAAAATGTACTTATTTGAAACCTTTATTTGTTCCCTGTTTAAGATTCTAAGTATTTAATTTCTGTGGTGTTTTACCACCAGCCAGATCCCACTTGCATTATATCTTCCAGAAACTCCATAGTATTCTGGTTTGCTTTTCACAATTTTTGGGGATTTTCAGAAATATGTGGTTTTCTTCTCATTTTTATATTTATCTTGTCACATAAGCCGGGATTGGGGAGAGTAGTAGGGCTAAGTAATTGTGTTCAATAGGCATCATGAGGCAATACATTCTAGTTTAACTTTGAAATGCATCAAATTGTTCTTTTAAGCAAGTACACAATAGTAAACACATATGTGGAATTTTTGTAACCTAAATATGCATTTTTTAATTTCTAGATTTTCTGGTTATTATATTTAATATTGATTTACAATTAAGTCCACTGATAAAATATTTTAGCTTATCATTTCTCCTTTGTGCACAGTCATCCTCACCAGCAGAATCACAATCAAGGGGTGCAAATGAGTATCATTTCACCACAAATGGCCACCATTATGTTGTCAAAGCACAATTCAACAACTGTTTATTTAAATCTATACAAAAATGTCATTATAAATATTCCAGCTTTAACAACCTGGAATAAAAATAGATTAAATATGAATAATTTTTTTACAAAGTATCTCATAAATCCAGCAGATAGGAACAAATCAAATTTCTCTTTGTATCTGATCTTCAACAGTTCAGTTTACATGCTGCTTAAAATATCCTAAAGAATAACTGTGAAAATATTTTTAGAATACATTTAGGAAACAAAAGTTATAGCAAAATTGAAATACATGAAAAACAATTTCTTCCATTTAATGGAAAAATAAAAACTTGAGATCTTTATAGAAGAACTGCATTGATTTTCTTTCAATGTTATAGCAGAAGAATTGTGTTTTGTGAAGTTGACTTCTCACATGCTGTGTTCCATTTACTCTAGAACTATATCACTAACATTGAGCAGAATAAACTGCATTGTATTTTCTGTAGGAATAATTTTGTAATTTGATAATTTCAGTTTGAATTCCAGACTATGAACTAAAAATTAAATGTTAAAAAATGTGAATTTTTATTAATCAAGATATTAACAGCATTAAAAGGATAGAATTATAATACATGTACCAACTGAAGAATCTCCAAAACATTTTGGTAATTGAATGAAGCCAAACATAAAAGGCAACATACTGTCTGAATCTACTGGTGTGAGATTGTAAAAAAGGAATAACTGTAGATGGAATTTTGGAGAGATAAAAATGTTCTACATTAAGATTCAAGAATGGCTCCATGACTTTATACTTTTGTCAAAGCTTATTAAATTGTACACTTAAATTTGGTGAATTTATAGTGTTTAAGTTATGTCTCAACCAATATTAAAAGAAAAAATTTTTAAACTTCCCATTGATGGCTTACAGTCATTCAGACAACAAAGATCAAATCATTTAACATGGCTAGAGATGGATTGGCATTTTTGTTTCATGTCGTTCCTGAGACTTATCTTACTTCGTGCTCTCTTTTGTTGTTTGTGCTCCTGTAGTACCAGCCCTCCTCCTCCCCCAGCATTATAGGTAGAAATATGGTTACCTCTTTCTGAAAGGTATGAGAGCAAAAATCACTTCCACAAGAGTCTTCCCTAACCACTTATATTAGGTGAGTTCTCCTTCTAAAAGACCCTTGACACCCCCGCCTTCTTTCTGGAATGTGTTCCATAATAAACTTGCATAAATTTTGCTTTCATTCTGACAGTTCTGTACCTCTTCTTACCACGTACATTTACAATGATAAGAGTAGAAGATTTGGTAATGTGAAGCACGGCTAATCAAAGCATAAGTTTGTTTAGTACAAAACCACCCAAGAAGCAGCTAATCTTGGCTGTGTGAAAGGTTTATCCTGAGGCTAAATTACTGAAGATTTCTCTCCTTTTCCTCCCATTCCCATTTCCTACTCTGGGGGCCCCATGTAGAAATAGATAAAAAAAAAAAAAAAAAAAAAAAAAAGAACAAAAAAAAAAAAAAAAAAAAAAAAAAAAAAAAATACAGAGGGTCGGAGTAGTGGAGGTGGGAGCTAAGAAATAAGAAATGAATGTAGAGAGTGCCCAAGGAAGATAGATTTTCTTCTGACAACAATAGAGTGTTGGTTATATTGGAGCATCCCTAAAGAATGAAGGCCACCTGCCCACTGAAGGAGCAGCAGGCATGTGGTATCACTGAATAGAGTCAAATATTTGAATCTCCATCCACGTCTGATTGTGTACAGAATGTAGAGAAAACTCACATTCAAAGGAAAGAACTGTGTGGACATTGTGCAGGATTTCCCTTCTGTGTTTGTCAAGCAATGTGGATGTGATGAAATGTCTTATTCCTCCCTTGAATAATAAAGAAGGTGGAGCAGAGCCTAAGGTTATTAAATAATTATTTGTTAAATGAATATATTGTTGTTTGTCTCCCTGAAGCTATAGACTCAAACTTTGTTGTTTGCTGTGGGGTACTCCATGCCTAGCACCTTTGTCCTGCATATAGAAGACACTAACAATGAATAGTAATTAAATTAACAAATTACGTTTTAAAGGACTAGAGGTCATTTTTAACACTTCTTGGACTTCTCTATTCCATTGCTGGATTAGACTATGAAGGCTCAAACTTGTCTCTCTCCTGGGTAATTAAGAAAAGATGTGGTGAGTCAAAGAAAGTCTAGTTTTACTTCATTATGATTCAATTGTATCTGAGATTGGGAAAGTCAAAACCTGTCAGCCTTGATGCTTATTTAAATATTCAGGAGATATATTGTTCTAATTAAACAAATTAAACAAATAAACAGTACCTCTGAAAAATCAGGTGCAAATATATAGTCTGAAAAAAGGAACATGAATTAACTGATTTATGGTTTGAATTATGCCTTTATAGTATATGTGTTTTGTTGCAATTAAAATGTCTTTCTTAATTAGTATGTTAAACATCATATTTTCACCAGCAGGAACTGATGATATTTTATAGAAACTATAATTTTTTTTAAAAAATTGTAAATTTTTTAGTATGGAAAATTGAAGAAATTATTTCAGTTTTCAACATTAAGATTTTCTTTGTGTAGCTCAAAAACGATGAAAATAAGCAAATTTGTAAGATACTACCTAATACTCTTGCCCTCTCCCATAGTACCACTAAAATTACCGTAAGCATATTTTCAAAAAAGGCAAAACCAAACAAAACAAAAATATAAATTAATAAAATCATGACCAGAGAGAAGAAGAGGGTCAAAATTCAAGCAGAGGGGCAAGTCCTTATACTATCAGAACAGTAAAAACTGAATCCTTAACTTGCAGTTGGATCCCTCAGTGAGGTTATATTTAGTTTTGTAAGAAATATACACACTCTATTACAAAGTTACTGTTCCATCTTTCATTCCCATCTTCAATAAATGAGAGTTCCTGTTGCTTCACAACCTTGCCATCATTTGATGTTGTCAGTGTTCTGGATTTGGGCCATTTCAAAAGGTGTGTGGCTCATTGTTGTGTTGATTTGTATTGCCCCAATGACATATGCTGTAGAGCATCTTTTTAAATACTTATTTGCCATATGTATATATTTTTTGGTGAAATGTGTGTTCAGGTGTTCGGCCCACTTTTAAAAGTCAAAGTTTTTTATATTGTTGAGTTTTAAGAGTTCTTGGTGTGTTTTGGATAAAGTTTCTTTATCATATATAACTTCTGCAAATATTTTCAATATTTTCTCCTAATCTGTGGCTTGTCTTCTTATTCTCTTGACATACATTTTGCACAGCAGAAGGCTTTCATTTTAGGAGGTTCAGTTTATCAATTATTTATTCATGGATTATGTCTTTGGGGTTGTATTTAAAAAGTTATCTTCATGCACAAGGTGATCTGTGTTATTGCCTCTGCTATCTTTTAGAAATCTTATGGTTTTGCATTTTATATTTAGGTCTATGATCCATTTGAATCAATTTTTGTGAAGAGTGTAAAGGCTGTGCCTGAATTCATTGTTTTATATCTGTGTGTCCAGTTCTTCCTGCACCGTTAGTTGAAAAGACCATCCTTTCTCCACTGTATTGTCTTTGCTCCTTTGTCAAACAGCAGTTGACAAACGTGGGTCTATTTTTGGTCTGTCTATTATGTTCCATTAATTTATTTGTCTGTTCTCTTGCTAATGTCATAATTTCTTGATTATTTCAGGTTTATAACAAGTGTTGTTCTTCTCTTTTAATATTGGCTATTCCATGTCTTTAGTATCTCTATAAACATCACAATCAGTTTACTGATATTCACAATATAACTTCTGAGATTTTTATTAGGATCGCTTTGAAACTACAGATTAAATTAGAGAGAATTAACATTTTGACAATATTGAGCCTTTCTAACCATGAAGATGGGATAACTCTTCATTTATTTTGTTCTTGTTTGATTTACTTTATCAGAGGTTGGCAGCCTTCTCCAGATAGACCTTATACATAGTTTTAAAAATATACATCTAAGTATTTCATTTTAGGGGGGATTCTAGTGTAAATGATGTTATATTTTAAATTTCAAATTTTTCCTGTTTATTGCTGGTATGTCAGAAAGTGATCAACTTTGTGTATTAATCTCATATCCTGCAATCTTGCTTTAATTTCTTATTAGTTCCAGGAGGTTTGTTTTTGTAAAGTCTTTTGGATTTTCTAAAGTAATGTCATCTGCAAACAAACACACTTTCATTTTTTTCCTTTCCAGTATTTATACCTTCTATTTTCTTTTCCTATCTTATTGCATTGGCTAGGACTTCCAATTCAATGTTGAAAACAAGAGGTGAGAGGGAACATCTTTGCCTTCTTCCTGATCTTAGTGGGAAAGTTTTTAGTTTCTCAACATTAAGTACGGTATTAGCTGTGGATATTCTTTATTAATTTGAAGAAGATACTCTTTATTATTACTTTGCCAGGAGACTTTGACATGAATAAGTTCTGGACTTTGTGAAATGCTTTTTCAATGTATATTGATATTATCTTGATAATTTTCCTCTTTAATCTGTTGATGTGATGAATTACATTAATTACATTAATTCATTTTCAAATGTTAAACCAGCCTTACCTACTTGGAATAAATCTCAGTTGGTAATGTATAATTATTTTTATACATGTTGGATTTAATTTGCTAATATTTTGTTGATGATTTTTGCATTCATTCTCATAAACCTGCAGGATAAAGTCAACAACCTACACAATGAAGTCTGCAGAACTTCCAAAAGGGCTCTGAAATTGGCAATACTGGTTACTTTTAATTAGAGGTCAAGAAGGAATAATGTTGATTAGTTAAATATCTAACTGAGCAAATATTAAATCCCTTCTTCCCCTTGACCATTTTTCTAGCCAGGTAATTTCCTCCACTATAGAAGAAAACTACAAGTCTACTTTTATACAGAGTATAAAACCAAGAACGTCACTTTCCTGGATTTCCCTGTGTACTTTTGAGGGCAAACACACCATGTTTACAAGTAAGAGATTGTGTGAATATATGCATATCAGATGCTGAGCACCTTTCCCTTTACGTTCTTAACTATGCTACTGGAAAGCTGAAAGCTAGGCTTCTCCCTCTGGACAGGAGAGAAAAATAGTCTTTCCAGAGTGATTTTGACAGCCTTAGAATAAAGACAGAAACACATTGACCCTCAAAGGGGTTCCTTAAGGAAACTTCTCATTGCACTGTTGTTATAGGAAGGATCACAATCGACGAATTTGTGCTCAGAGATATCAATCAATTTTTTAGCTTTCTATTCCTAAATCTTAGCAGACAACTGAGGCTTATTAGGCAACTGAAGAAACTACATAATCAGAAGTACAGATACAAAAACCAAGAGATGAACACCACAAACAAATGCAAATCAACAAATATATTAAACATACACAAAACAGGCATGGACAAAACTGTGGAAGAAACAAAGCATCTGTAGAATAAAGCAAACTTTAAAACATATATCAAAAATATTCTTACAAGGTAATAATTGGATCATGCCATGATGTATGAAGAATAGGGTGCCATAACAGGGAACATTTAAGTTAATAAAAATTTTAAGGAACACTGGATTGCATAAATTAAAAAAAAAAAAAAGATTCAACAGAAGATTTGAAAAAACAGGGCAGATTTTTTTGCCAAATTAATCAAAAAGACAAATTGATAGAAACATAGAAGATAAAATATAATTAAAAGACTACTTTAGGATACCTAATATATAAGTAATAAAAATTTCAGAAAGAAAGACTTCAGAAGAAATCAGAGGGGAAAGAATGATCAAAGAAATAATTCATAGAGAATGTGCCAGAAATGAAGGATTTGTATTACAATTAGAGATTGAACGTATACAAAACATTCCTGCATCAAAGCACATAATGGAGCAATTACAAAATCATTCAAAGAAAAAGAAATCATATTGGCCTCAGACTTCAGAGTCACATAGGAAGGAAAAGGACACTGGGACAATGACTTTAATAATTTCCAGCCTAAAATTCGACATCAATGAAATTACCAATGAAGGGTGATGGCAGAATAAATATATTTTTTGATAATTATGAGCACAAACATTTCCTCTCCATTATTCATTTCCTAGTAAAATACTGGAGGATAGGGCCACCAAACCAAGAAAGTAAGCAACAAAAAATAATCATATGGATAAAATAAATTGAAGATTCAAAATAGTAAAAAGATAGAGGAGTTCTCAGATGACAACTGTTCATCTGATATAGAAAGGATAATTGTCAGTGTAAATTGGGTCATATTTGCAAGTTCCCAGAGATGCTTTTACAAGAAAATTAATTTGTAATAATACTTGATGTGTCTGAATGTCTTCCAAAGTTTAGATAATTGGAAATTTAGTTCAACATTAAATTTGCTGTAAGAAAATAGAAAAAAAGACTAAAAACAACAACAACAACAACAACAAATAATTAAGAATTAATTCCATGGGGGAAAATTGTACAGACAAAAAAGATTTCTCACAAGTCATTAGACCTGTCCAAAAAATAGCTGGTTCTTTCATTCTGGGTGCATAGTAGTCAGGGACTTCTCTACTCACTTAAACTCAGAGTGGTAATGTGAATTGATTTGCCCAAACTAATATGAGAAGTGTTGCATGTTACTTTCAGGCAGAAGCTTTGAGACCAAGCATGTTCTTTTTATTCATACAATCAAATAAAGGCAGGCAGTACGATGAACAATTCCCCAAGGCCACCATGATGTCCATGTCCAGTAACAGCCATGACAACATGGAGCAGAGTCTCAGCCTACGGTCAGAGGACATGTACAATGGGTATAAAATAAGCCTTTGCTCTGTTAAGCATCTTTTTCTGAATTACTTGCTATTGTAGTATAATCTAGTTTATTCCAATTCATACAGAAATTTGTTCAGAATTTGTTTTATTGCCATTAAAAACATTAAAATATGTTGCAAAGGCTATAGAATAGGGAATGAGATGGAGAGAAATATGTATCAGGCTTGTAAATGAAACAATTTATATTTCGCTATGGCAAAACATTTGGTAACATTGTTACTCATGATACCTTAAAAGGCAGATAACATACTTAAATATCCCATAATTTTAGGAAATATGTTGAAAAGTTAAATATTGATAGCTTGAGTTTATTATTATTGCCTGCATTTTAAAAAGTGCTCAAGGAAGTAAAGGAAAATTGGCTGGTTTCCAAGCATGTATGAAGGGGAAGTAGCAAGAGTTCAGAATTGTGGGGTTGGAAGACAGAATTCTCATCCTTACCCATTAAGTGATAAAACCTAGAACATGTTGGCTAACAAAGGCCAATTAGGATTTAGTTTTGTGGCAATGATAAAATAAATGATACAACCGTTACATTATTTGTTACAATCTGGGAGTAAATTAAGATGCTTCCCAATGAATCCTTTCATCTGGAAGAAAGAGACAAAAAGTTTAGCTCTATCCTAACAACTCATTCAGTCAAGATAACCATAACTAAGTGACAGAGTGGGGGGAAGGGGAGAGAGAGAGAGAGAGAGGACAGAAAGAGAAATATTGGAAAGAGAAGAACGGAGAGAGGTTAGTCTAAAAAAAGTGTATGTGGTTAGCACATGGTTTGAAATAAAATATATATGCATCTGAATAAATTTGTAGGAAGTATAATCAAAAGAAAAATTCATGACAAGGAAACAGGCTAGGAAAAAAAATGTTCATTTCCCAAAGAGTACATATATCCCAATATCCATTCCATATGTAACCTAAGATGGTAATAAAAAATAAGGGGCTTACCCAAGGTTGGAAGTATGGGCCATGGAGACCAATGGGCTGAACCACTCAAGGAAGACTTCACTCCCCATTCTCATAACTTTTGCCTGAGAGAATTTGAATTCCTTTAAATTAATGACTGGTGTATTTCTCTCCTTGTTCCTCTTTCTGAAAGTGTTGATTGAGTCATTCTATCATTCTATTTCTATTCCACAATTGTATATTGGTTCTCTCTCTCTCTCTCTCTCTCTCTCTCTCTCTCTCTCTGTGTGTGTGTGTGTGTGTGTGTGTGTGTGGACATGCTTAGTGTAGCTGATAATTTGTTTTTATTTTTGGTGTTCATAGGTTTCACAACTGGGAGAAGTCATATCTGTGCCAGATGTACACTATCACAAGATTATTTACTTCATGCTCAATACTATGCATGGCAAGAATTTTTGAGTTTTATCCCTTGGGAAAAAAAGGAGTTAACTTCTCTCAGTGATTGCAATGTGTCTCTCATTTTCGCACCATTGAACAACAATACTCTTACATTGAGTATACACCTATCCCAACATTGTATGTTGAGTGTATGGAGTGGGACATGTTTTGATCAAGTTGAAGGATACCAAAAGAACTATATTTAGGGAATTATGCCTGAGGAATGGAAACCTTATCTATATCTAGACCAGATTTACATAATGAAATCCTAGATCTCAGTCCCAAGCCTGATGCTATAATGTGATGAGAATTTGGGCACGCGGGATTATCCAGAGGGGTGAGTATATTTTAACAATGGTAGAAACATAAATAATTTGTATAGGGTGAACTGGAAACTTTAACATAGTGGACAGAAGTTATTTGTTACTTCTTCCTTGAGTCTTGATGGGCTTTTGATTTTCTTATTGACCCATAAAATATAGAGTAAAAGATGTTATATGAGTTCTGAAGTTACACAATAACCATGTGGCTACTACCTAGCCTTATTCTCTTGGGACATTATTCTGAGCAAGGTCTACTGTTATATAAAAAGTTAGACTATCATTCAGGAAAGGCCACATGTCAGCTCAAGCTGACCTCCAGCCAATAGCCAGTATCATTTCCAGCCATCTGAGTGAGCTATCCTTGTTATCTTGCCCAATCAGGCTTTCAAATGAGTGCGACCACAGCCATTATAGATAGGCAACTGCCATGAGAAATCCCAAATGAGAACTATCCAGTGGAGACCTTCCTGAATTTTTGACCTACAAAATCATGGCAATTTAAAATTGCTGTTTTAAGCCACTAAGCTTTGGAACAATTTGTTGTACAATAGTAACCAGAAAATCTGTCTGTAGTTTATTCTCAACATGGGAGTCAGGGTGATCTTTTGACAAATTAAGGGGAATTATGATCACCTGCAATGAAAAACCCTGCAATGAAGTAGCCCTACCAGAGGGTCCCAATTCTCTGACTTCATTAGCCACTGTCCTCCTCTGCTTACTCAGCTTACAGCCATGCTGGCCTCCATAATGTTTGCATATCCCCTCCCTTGATATACTCACCCTATGACCTTTTCTTCACCTGCTTTCTCTACCTGGAACCTACTACATCCGCAGGTTTGCTTGCCTAGCTTCTTTATGCCTTTCGTAATTTTGCTAAAATCTCTCCTCTCATTGGGATCCTCCCCCATTCCTCCTTTGTTCATGACACACTTGGTGTGCTTCAACCCCAGCTACACTCTCTTCATTCTATTTACTCTTTGTAACTCTTTGCACCTTCTAACATATTCGTTTGTTATATCTTTTATCCGTTTACAATCTCTTTTTGCTAAAATATATCAATGAAAGGAGGAGGGTGTGTGTGTGTGTGTGTGTGTGTGTGTGTGATTGCATCCCAAATGCCTGTAACAATGTTTGGCATGTATTATGGCTTATAAAGTTTTGTTAAAGTGTGACTGAAGAAAAATGTTTTAGTAGGCAAATCTATTGAAAATTAACATTTCTTAAGATTAACCTGTTAGATTTTTTAATTTTCCTTACAATTTTAAAATTCAAAGTTTACTTAACATTTTTTTACATAACCAATTTTTATAGTAAGAGCATATTAATTTTAATTAACTATTGCTTTTTTTATTGTACTTTGGGCTCTGGGGTACAAAAGCAGTATTCAAATCCCAACATTATGAATCATTCAGAGTTTTAGATCTCAAAGTCACAAATTATTGAATTGTTTAATATGAAGTTAAATGATGCCATTTTGCTTTTGAACATTTTGGAGTTAAAGTCTGCCTCCTGATTTTATGATAAACTAGGAAAAATAATAGTCAAAATTCAGATTTTGGATCTTATGAAGGGTATCATTCATCTTCTATAATTAAGAAAATTCCAAAGCAATGCTGATACACTGTCCTCATCTCACTCTGTTACACCCATGATATCATTGTAAGCTAACATAGTTTTCACTCACAGTAATGCTCCCAAAAGAGTATCTTTCCAGAAGGTCCTATTTTAGGATATTTAATATGTGGTAACTGAGATTTTTGATAATTTACTCAATTTTATCCTGATGGCTGTTTAAAGAAACACGTTTAATTAAGCAGAATAAAAAGCCTTTGCATTAATAGATTTGCTCACCTCACAGACAAAAACTTGCTAAGAGAATTTTCATGTATCTCAGACATATTTTTAATTCACTTCCTAAGCTAGTTTTGAAGACTTTGCAATATGTATATGATGATTACTTAGTACGACTATAGGTGCTGGTAGTGTAAACTGAACCTAACACTTCATTCTATAAAATAGAAACATTTATCAGATAGCTAAGAGAATTTCCATAGAGAATACGTCCACTGAACATCCACTTAATTTGCAAGAGTTCAAAGGATATTCATTCTTAACTGAATGACATCAAAAAGAATTGTAAAAATATCTTGTCAAGCAGCATTGTTGTGCTGTCTAGCTTTTTAATCATAGCTTAATGTTCATACTATTAATGCTCCTGCAAAGACACATAGAGGTCAAGGATGCAGAGAGAGAGAGAGAAATAGAGAAGGAAAGAATGTGTTAATTACATTTTCTGGGAGTTTGGTAAGATGCTGTGACTGCCTCTAGTAAACTGTATTAATACTATATTTATAAGCATATGATCTCATTTTAAAATAATTCCTTGAATATAAGAATTTAAGAGATTGGCAAGACAAGAGTGAGTCAAGGTTTAAGTATAAAGAACTTAATTAATATTTATGATAATACAAAGAAGTATATATAAATAAATTGAATTGATATATTAAAGAAGAAATTTAGTCAATAATGTGTATAGTTGGCATTCAAATTGTGTATCTCATTTTATTTTTTATAATCTAATTTTTAATACTATAACAATAACATATGCAATTGAATATGAATATATTTATCAAGGTGATTAGAATTAACATTTGATGTAGGCATATTATGTATATTTCTATACAGCTATATAGTAAAATCACTCACTATGCCTCAAAACTGTATATACATATATGTGGTCATGTACAGGCACGTTTTATCATTACTCAAAGAGAAGTATCAATTACAAGTGTTCTGGTTTGCATTGGTCAGATAATTTATTATTTACACCTAAATGAAACAACACTTCCTTCTCTTTTACTTAAAAATCTTTCTACTTACAAGCATTAATTCTAATATATGTTCACAGATGTTTAAATGTAGATGCAGTGTCAGGATTTCCCTCGAGTACTATAAAAAGACTCTAATAAAAATTTTGTATTGATATCTTGTGTATTTTAATATTGAAAGTAACAGATAACAGTATCAAATACATGATATGGCCTAGAGTTAGCTTTCCTGAATATCTAATGTTCAATTTTAATGAAGAGACACCTTATTTTTGCCTTCTTTTATCAGAAATTTCAAGAGCTATAATTTTCTTGCTGCTCTCAGAGACAAAGCATGCCGATCTCATATAGCAAGTGTATTCTGAAGGCTATAAATATTTGCTATTCAGAAAACCTCAATGAGGGTTTAGTTATTTAAAACTAAAGAAAGAAAATTACTATTAATAATTGGTTTCAGCTAATTAAATGTTTTTATGCAAATAGGTGGACCCTAAATATGATCTGGAAACAAAAGACTGCTTAACAGTTACTATTAAGCAATACATTAGTAGATCAATTAAACAGAACTTCTTTTTAATGAATGTGCTGTACCCTCGTTGTCATAGTAACCTGGAAAGAGAAAGCTTCAGAATGCTAATAACATGAGAAACACAACAAATGTTTGTAAACATACACCTTGAAATTTGCACAATCAGTGAAGTAATAAAAGGGTGATGCAAAGAATTTCCCAGCAAAAGAGAAAGGACACAATTCAGAATTCAAGGTATTACATCATTTTTTTTCAATATGCAGATCAGCTAAGAAACTGCCAAACATCATGGGTCTCACTCACATGCATTAGCTGATATAAGAAACAGTCTGCATTCAGGCATTGAAAGCAATAACTAAAATCATGTGGTATTAAGGATTAGTGAAAAATCCATGTAAGTTATTTTTCAGAGTGAAGATGAAGCTAAGATAGGGCTAAAAAAAAGAAATTCATCACATATGTAACATTTTTACCCAAATATATAACCTGTATAAGCCTTTTTTTCTCCTTTAATTTTTTCTCCCTCTAATTCTCTTGTGTGAAACCTCTTTTACCCCTTTGTTTTGGTGCATGCATTAATAATATTTGATTTGACTTAAACAATTCCTAACAAACTGAAATGTCTGGAGCTCTATAGACAAATACTGTTATTAATGCAAGTACAATTACTGAATTGAACAAGAAAAATAATTTGGGCCACTTTAGGTTCCTGACGTCCAATGATAATTACTCCAATTTAGGTTATACTTTAAAGAGAAACAAAGCAGCGAAATCTCAATTCTATTCATCCAAGAATTAATTTCTTTGCTATTCACTATTATGACAGAGTATTGGATTCTTTTAGAATCTAATAAATCAGAAATTCCCCAACCATTTTGTACCGAATTTCATTCATAATTATTGAGATAATAGTTGGGACAAAGAGAACATTCCGGTGTCAGTGAAAGCAAAGATAAGATAAAGAGGGTGGCATTGTCCAGGGACATAAGGTTTGCATCCTGTCTCAGGAGCCTACAAATCTGACAGAGTGTGAATGTGCCTGTATAGCAGGGCCTGGCTGCTTCCTGATTGGCGAAGAGTGAAAAACCTTTCTCTTATCTCTTCCAATTCGCTCAACTTGAGTTAATTATTATAGTATCATTGCATATTGTTGATTTCATGTCAATTACATAAAGGTGGTCAATGTGTTTGCTGCTTCAAATAACTGTGATTAGAAATGCACTTTATAATGAAACATTCCTTAAGGAAAATCATATTTCTCCAGCATCTTGTCCTGGGACATAGGAAGAACATTATATAACCCATGTGCTACTGTTAAGAGGTCCATATTTTCTTCCTGCCCCCATATTTATTCAGGCTCCACTCTCTAAACATTTGATTAGAAACTAACACTGTTTTGATGAAAATCATTAAATATTTATTGCCTGATTCTTCTAGATATTAAAACCTGGGATTAATTTTTCAAAGTTCTGAAGGAAATAAATTTTTTGACAAAGTTCACATTAAGTAGATTTTACTGAACAAAAACAGCAGCACAGATTATTGCAAGTGTTATTACTCTTCTAATTTGAGAAAAAATCATTATATGAAAAGACCCATCTCCCAAATAACCAAAATAAATAAATGTTAACTTGTATCATATTTGCTTTAGATCTTTCCTTTCATGTGAGGAGAAAATAAATCATCACATAGTTCAATTCCTTTTATCATTCTGAGGCTTAAACATTTCTTCTGTGCCAGCAGGCAGCCATGATCTTGAATTTACCTTGTAACAATTTGAAACAAAGTTTCCACAAAAAAAGAATTCATAAGTAGCATAGGGAAAGTTTTGATTGTCATATATGTTGTACTATATCTGGATGCATTACTGTGTTTTATTGTTTTAAATTTTTATGTTTAAACAATGAAATCTAATGAGGTCATTCTAACATAGCATTTCTGAAGTTGACATATGATATTTTATTTATCCATTAACCTGTTGATGTTTAGATAATTTCATATTTTACCTTATACAAAAATGCTGCACTATTTAACATAGTCCTAGTATTGTCATTTCCTGGGAGTAAATTATCCCATTTTTTGGATTGTTTGCTTACGTATTTTTTTCGTGTACATTTCAGGTTTGAATTGACTAGTATTTCTTTCTGGTTTTCAACAACTTTTTCTTCTCTTACCTGTACTTGTCCTTCTGAACATAGCAATTATCTATTGTCTCTGTCCTCCTCAGGTACCTATTTGAGACCAGGTAATGTATTGGTGATTGGGGTCTCTGCTTCTTTATGTACACTGCAAAATCCATCACGTATTTTGTCCCAAGTTAACATTTTTAGGCTATTTTTCCTTCCTTCTTTTTCCCAAGTCAAGTACCTGTAATTCCACACCAGAGTGCCAGATATTGACCATAGGCTGCTTTGAGTGTTAATTACAATGGGAGGCTTTTCTGAATGTCTAGTTTTGTTGCATCAAGCCTGGCTGGTTATTGGAGGACATAAAAGTACTTTTGATCTCTAATGGGAATTTAATTTCATCTTTTGGAATAAAGGGCTTGGGGAATGTAGGTAGTAAACTCTAGTAGGCTATTGATATTTGTAACAAACCTAGGCTATTTGACAAGACATGTGGGCCAGAGGTAATCCTAGCAAGATGTTAAGTAGAACAGATGATCTTCCTTAATGTAAGAGTAGGTCATAGCTAAATGAACAAGGCATTCATTCACTCATTCATTCATTCTTGCATTCAGTCAATAATTATTTATTGACCATGGGCTTTATGCCAAACCCTGGGATAAAACTAGGTCTAGTAATATGACAAGATGCAGTCTCAATCTTCCTAGTACTTATGAAATTGACCTATTGATAATTTGTGAGACTATCTTATAGCCACATAATAGTTTTAACAGGAAATACAAAGGAAAATGCATTATTTCTAGTCTCCCTCTCTCTACAAGAATATACCTGTACCTTCTAATTCAGGAGATTAACATTAGAAAGGCTTACCTCTGTTGTGGGTCTGAGAAATCTCCTTGTTGGGGGTCTCCTGTATGAAATAATTCAGGAATCCAAACTTCTTTAGCTTGTGTTGTTCCCATCTTAAAAACATGGTAACCACAGATGTCACCACAGAAGAAGAAAAAAATGTCAGAGGTTTGAGATAGATATATTTCCAGGGCCACATACAAGTATGGGTTACATCATTCCCATGCATAATATATTGCCAACAACTTAGTCATGTGGCCCCCAAACTGGCTTCAGGAAAATGTAGCCTTCTATGGTGCCCAGGAATTGGAATTACATTTGTAGACTCCTTATTAATATTTGTTGTTTTGTGATTATTTCTGTAAATAATATATTTACAGATTATTTCTGTAAAAAATCACAAAATAAATAGTAAGGAGAAAAATGAGACGTGTAATGATATAAATATGAATCACTATTTTTAATATAGGAAGAGCTCAGTTTGTCATTTTCGTTAACTTTACTGCGTCGTAAGACAATGTTTTAAGTCTTTCATTGGTGTGAAGTTTTAGAGGACATTTGAAGATGCACTCAACAAGTGTTCAACCTGGATTTTTTTAAAAGTTGTGGTAATTTTGTTTCAGAGTGCTATGGGAAATAACTCACTTCTAGGCTCATTATGTTTAAAGTCTTCTTGAGGGTCTCAGTGATTGAATAACCCACTTTATTTTCCAAAAAATGAATAAAAGCAATGATATTGTATTAGTTTCCTGTTGCTGCGTAATGACTGTATTAGTCCATTTGGACACTGCTAATATGGACATACCGGAGACTGGGTAATTTACGAAAGAAAAGAGGCTTAATGGACTCATAGTTTCATGTGACTGGAGAGGCCTCACAATCATGGTGGAAGACAAAGTCACATTCTACATAGTGGCAGGCAAGAGAGGGAGCATGTAAAGCAGAACTCCTTTTTATAACTGCCAGATCTCTTGAGACTTATTCACAATCACAAGAGCAGCATGGGAAAGACCAACCATCATGATTTAATTACCTCGCACCAGATCCCTCCTACAACACATGGGAATTACGAGAACTATGATTCAAAATTTGGGTGGGGACACAGCCAAACCATATCACATGATAGTTGTTACCACAAACTTTGCAGCTTAAAAAAATCCTCCATTTATTAGGTTACAGTTCTGTAGGTTCCAAGTCTAGGTACACTTGGCTGGATTTGTTCAGGTTATTACAAAAATCAAGATGTTGGCCAGGACAGGCTCATATCTGGATACTGTGGGAAAGAACTCACTTCCAGGCTCGTTAAGATTTTTGAAAGAATCCAGTTCTTTGTGATTTTAAGCCTTAGGTCCCAGTTTCCTTTATTGCTGTTGGGAGAGGCCATTCTTTTCCCTAGGAGGATGCCCACATTTCTTGCAGTTTGGCCAACAGCAGCATATTGAGTCCTCTCATGCTTCAAATGTTTCTGCCATTCTTTCCTGACTTCCTTTGCTGTTTTTATGGGCTCAAGTGATTACGTCAAGTCTACACAAAGAATCTTCCTATCTTAAGGTCAACTGGGCCAAATAGCTTAACAATATCTCATCAAATTCACCAGTTCCAGAGGTTAGGGTGGCACATCTTTTGGGGTGGGAGTAGAAGTGGGGAGATTTTTAAAATTCTGCCTACCATAAATACATTTAAGGAAAGTAATTTTTTAAATCCTTGAAGAAGAAGGTAATGCTCTAATAATTTTCTAGGAGTGCTAACTTAGGGCAAATATGGATATAGTCGTTTTCTAGAAAATCATTAAAAATCCACTGTCTTTATTTGCTTGTATTCTCTGTACTGCATTTTATTTATATAGAAACCTTATTTTATTTCATGATTACTCTCATCACAAGGAGTAAAATATAGTATTTTCTCAGTAGGAGATAAACATAACACTTGAGAATACCTGGATGTTTTCTCATGTGCAGTAAGGGCTTGGAATAAGCAATAGATATATGACAAATGCACAGATACAATGTCTGTATGTTGTCATTTGTATACCAGAACCATGGTACAGGAAAGAGTCTCTGAGCATGTAGGTCCCTCATTAATGCCATTTTACATGTTGAATGTTAACAATGAAAAAGATTCTCTCCTTAAAGCTTTGAACATGGAACTATGAAGATCAAGAAATATGTGGATTGAATTGTCTCTGCCAAGCACACAACTGAGATTTATGTACAGGAAAAAAAATATAATAGTGATAACCAAGCATATTTTGTAAAAGCCAAAGTTAAATGGTGTAATTTCAACTAAAACAACTTCAAAAGTTAACAAAAAATGTCAACAAATACAAGTAAATCATGTTTGTTTTTTATTTTTACACAGAAAATTATGAAAACTTTCATAACTTATATTGATGGCTGGCACACAAAAACAAAAGTTAATTCTATTTTTTGTTTATCTATACACATGATAATTTCTCTATACACACAGCATCTGTGTTCAGTAAAGCCATTTTCCGTGGCTTTTTTTCCTTTTAACATTTAGCTGTAGTTTGCACAAGAAATACAAAATTATTTTAATAGCAATCTAAAATATATTAATTGGCATTGAAATTATTCAACATTACCAAAAAGTATAAGGTCTTATACATAAAATCACTGAATTCGTGGTAAACAAATTTGGATTTATGTATTCAAGTGAATCTTCTTCAAAAAGTTATCTAGGGTTTGTAGAGAGTCATCTTTATTAACACTGCTTGCTATTAAGCAATGCATTTTTGTAAAGTTATAATTAAGCAAAATATTTTTGTAACATATCCATTCAATGAATATTTATTTGTCCCAATTACATTGTGCTTTTTATTTTTGTTTTTTCCTGTTGATGTGTGTAGATGTTGCCCTTAAAACCCACAGGGCATTTGTGTTAAATGTTCTCACCAGTAGGGACTATTTTTCTTTTGACTATTTATTTGATCTACTAAACATTTACAATTTAACTTGCTGTTAAGTCTAATTTCTAAGGTAGATGAAAAAGACATTCTTTCTCCCAATATAGTATATTAGCACTATATTCTTCACTTGTCCAAAGCAACTTCTAGATTTTGGACTGTTTATTTTCCAATATCATATAAAACCCTATGTTTTCCTTTATAACACACAATCCTTTACTCAACCAACCACATTATTCCTCCTTCTTCCTTTATACACTAAATACCTTACTAGTTTTGTGATGTTGGGCAAGTAAACATTTCTGTGCTTCATTGCACTAATTGTAGGTACCACGTATGGTTACTGTTTCCTGGACCATGGGTCTTCTTTCCAGGATCCAAAACTATGATGAATATTGCTAATATGGTTTCAGTTTCACATGCGGTCCCTTTGTGCACAAGTGTGCCCCTAAGACTTACAGGTGTACCTCAATGATTTGGTGGGTTGGATTTAGACCACAGCAGTAAAGACTGCAATAAAGGTAGTTTTGCAAAATTTTTGGTTTCCTGGTGCATGTAAAAGTTACATTTACACTATATTATAGTCTCTTAAGTATGCAATAGCATTATCTCTAAAAAAATTACGTACCTGAATTAAAAATATTTTATTGCTAAAATATTTTATTGATAAAGTTAAGGAACTTCCATTATTTATCTAAAATTACTACTTTAGCTTTAAGGTTCTATATGCACAGCAAGAAAGTCAATTAGCTTCACAAAGAAACCACTACCTTATCCTTATTAAAGAATAAGTAGACTTTGCAAGGAAAAAAATAGAGCTATAGTGTTTCTCCATTTAACATGAATAGGAAACCGTGGAAGTAAGATGAAACAGTGAAAAAAGTAAGTCCTCAGGGAACATAATAACCTCAGTTTATGAGAAAAGATTAATTAAAGTCCAGGTTATTTGTTGATAATAGCTGATTTTCTCATTCTTTTTTTTTTTTTATCAAGGCTTTACTATAAAACTTTCTGTGTCCTTTGGATTATTAAGTTTTAACTTGACCCAAATAAAGATAGTTTCAGATTTTCAAAGAACATCTCCATCATTACAAATTTTATTCAACCTCTAAAAAAAGAAAAAAAAAAAAACGCAAATGCATGAAAGAGTTTACAATTCACCCTAAATGTATTTAATCCTCTTAGTCTTTAAGTAATACATTTTAAGTGAGTCACTCTAATAGTCCAGCTATGGCACTATGAACATTGGCAGCCTGAGACAAAGACATTGTGTTTTCCTAGAATACAATAGTATATATGCTCCTCTTCTCAAGAATCTAGTATGACCAGCTACAGATTGCAGAAAGGAAAGAAAGGCTGCCACCACCATGATAATTGTGATAGTTTCCTGATGTTTTCTACATGGCAGTGGTTTGTTAAACATTCTTCTGTTACATCTGCTCATTTAGATACCAATAAGGAATAAGTAGAATGCACCAGATAGTTGGGTATATTAAAAGGCTTTAGAGCCTTCAGAGAAGCCAGTTTCTGAGTACTAAAACCTGCAGGCGGGGGCTAGCATTTCCTCTTATGTCTCAGTTTTATGCCAGCATTTAATATCCCCTTAGTAATGTATTTCACCAAATACTTTGACTTACTTGCCTCTCTTAAAACAGACAACAGTAGGAGGAGAAAGTAATGTATAGGAAAAATTATTCTGTTTATGTTTAAACAAGAAAATATTCATAACACCAAATATTAACCAGGGAAAGGAGGGTGGCCAAAACCTTGAGATTTTAAGTTGAACAAGTAAAAATGACAAGGCCTCCTTGTCTCTATAAAAAATTTTAAAATACAAAAATTAGCTGGGCCTGGAGGCATGTACCTGTAGTCCCAGTTACTCAAGAGGTTGAGACAGGAGGATCACTTGAGCCCAGGAGGTCAAGACTGCAGTGAGCTGTGATCACACCACTGCACTCCAGCCTAGGCAACAGAGTGAGACTCCATCTCAAAAATACGAACAAAAAAAATATTTTTTTGAGACTAATGTTTCACCATGTTAGCTAGGCTGGTCTCCATCTCCTGACCTTGTGATCTACCCACCTCAGCCCCTCAAAGTGCTCGGATTACAGGCATGAGCCACTGCGCCCAGCCACAAAAATTTTTTAAAAAGAGAGAGATGGATTCTGTCACGAAAAGAAGGGATATTGGACCGTCAAACACAATAGGTATCTTGGCACCTTTGTTCCTAAGTATATCAGTGTAAAGGTTGAACTAGGGGGCTACCAAGAAAGGGTTCTTGACTGATTCCTGTATGTAGAGTTAGCTTTTGATACTGAGCAAATTACTCCAAAACTTGGTGGTTTATGACAACCATTTGGCTGACCGCGGTGGCTCATACCTGTAATCTTAGCACTTTGGGAGGCCAAGGTGGAGGGATTACTTGAGCCCAGGAGTTGAAGACCAACCTGGACAACATAGCAAGATCCCATCTCAGTAAAAAATAATAGGCCGGGTGCAGCGGCTCATGCCTGTAAAAAAAAAAAAAGAAAATGACAAGGTCTCAAGGCAGATATTCAGATATTCCTAATAGTAAAAGCACTTGTGAAAGCTTACCCAGTGATATTTGCCCTAAAGTAATGAAATATATGGGTATGACAGAACTGCAAAAGAAGCTGTGAATGTTCATTTATTTAAATATCCAGCTGCACATTCCAGAACAAGCAGGTGGATCTGCAGAAGAAACTACTTTGTCTTGTGATTTGTGCAATCCATAAGCCAACATGGTACTAATGGAGATGACTGGAGGTGAATAAAGCGAAGGAGAAAATTGAGAAAAGAACCTACTAAGATAATGTAATACACATAGACCATCAATTCTATATAGCTGTTTCTAAGACCTATATTCCAGCATTGACTTCTATGTCAGACAGTCCTGAATCCTTTATTTTCTAGTGAAGAGTTCAGCATGAATCCACTCAAATTTATATTCTTTATCATCTTGCTCTAACTGTATTTTCCTGTAGGGCTTAATGATATCGTACTTCCTAGTCGTCAAAGCCTGAAGTCTCTGTATTATCTTATTCTCCTGTTTTCTCTTGCTCCTAGAACATGGTTCTAATATGTTTCTCTCCCCCTCAAGAACTTCTCTTAGGTGTTATTAAAAAAACAGAACATTTAATTTGCTATAAAAAGATCTATCTGATGAAACTTCCAAACCATTCACTTCAAACTGTTTAGATTTTCACCTAGAAGAGACATTTTTATGGAACACCTTTCAAGTTTTCTTGCTCTTTTTATTTCTGGTTTAAGGTCTATTATTTCTTTGTGAAGTATTTCCCAAACATTGGCACCCATAATATTGTCTTCCTGCTTTGATTTCAATAGACTATTTGGTTGATACTACTGATATGATACCTATAATATACTTTATTTTTAAACAATCTTTTCATATTAGTCTATTTTGCATTGCTCTAAAGAAATGCCTGAGGCTGGGTCATTTATAAAGAAAAGAGGTTAATTTGGCTTATGGTTCTTCAGGCTGTTTATTTGGTTTATAGTCCTGTCATGTGCTCAGCTTCTGGTGATGGCCTCAGGAAGTTTTTACTCATGGCAGAACACAAGAGGAGCTGGTGTGTTGCATGGCAAGATGAGGATCAAAATAGAGAGGCGGTGTTGGAGGCACCAGGCTCTTTCCCACAACCAGCTCTCCTAGTTCTCCTGTAAACTAAGAAAATGAGAAGTCACACATTACTGCAGGACAGCACCAAGTCATTCATGAGGAATCTGCCCCATGACCCAGACAGTTCCCTCTAGACTCACTTTCCACACATTTTAACATGAAATTTGGAAGGGACAAATATCCAAACTATCTCGCTTCATTAAGGGGTTAATATAACCTACATTATACAAACAGTAAATGTGAATAACGCACTATGTCTGCCCTTCAGGAAATTACTTGTTAATGTGCAAAGAAGGGTGGCATAGGCAAGTAATCCAGTTGTTATTATTTACTGTACCATGTTTTTTGTGTTATAACTACTTTGTGTATCTATATAAATGCATATCAAATATGCTCTAAGTTCATTCAAGTTTGGGGCAGTA
The DNA here is from genome assembly GCF_001604975.1 of Cebus imitator. Classification (NCBI taxonomy): domain Eukaryota; kingdom Metazoa; phylum Chordata; class Mammalia; order Primates; family Cebidae; genus Cebus; species Cebus imitator. The sequence goes on from NW_016107395.1 coordinate 6,766,700, forward strand.
CATAATAAAACTGATTGTGGTAGATGACAATAATATGCTTTTGACCAATTGAAATAACAAATATTTATCATCTATGAAGTTCTGTGCTTTCTGGCTTTACTGCGCTATAGCAAAAGGACACGTTGTCTTGTGGTTGCTTTTGCTTTTGAGATGTTAATATACAAAATTTCTGTCTGGACCTTCCTTTTAGTTTACTTTAAAATGAATAGTACAAGGGCTGAGGAAGAGAGTGATGGAAGAGAGGGTGGAAAAGAAGAGGGTAGAGAGAGAGAGCAATAACTAAGCACCCCATTATGTAGACTGCAGACTGGGAAACTACTCCAGATAAACCTGGAGGAAGACAGTGTCTAAGGTGTCAGCCTACTGCTGCATATTCCTTTACCTTTGTCAAATATATCCCTAGCCATCCATTTCGAAGTCTACCTTGTGAGCCAAAGATTTCCCCTAGGAGGTGGCTAAAAAGCCCAGTTGGTGAAGAAGGAAGCTCAGGCTGTCACTGAGATGGTGCCTATATCAGGTCAGACACACACTTGACCTCTCTTGAGTAGTTTCCCAATTCAGGCTCCTGGTGTAGATCTGTATTACATTTACTTTTCCCTTATTTCACTGTCCTCTCATTTATTCTTAGGGTCATTGCTCCAGATTTAGAAAGGTGAGAAATATCAGGTTGCAATGGAGATTAAACAATTCTAGCTACACATTAGTTATTGGTAAAGAAACTGTGCGACCAGCAGATCCTCAGAAAGAAAAGATATTCATTCATTTCCAAGGGGCTGTGGCTGCCTTTCTAATAATGTTTCCCTTCTGCACACATCTCTTAGTCAGCAAACTGACTTTTGCTAGTCCCTTCTGTACTGCAATGTGCTTAACTACATTTCTTCAGTATGGAGCACGAGGACAGAAAATATAATTTAATGCAGCCTGTGCTTATTACCTCAGGAAGGAGAAGCAGTATATGGAAGTCCCTCGGGAAATGCAAGTGCTGCCATGTCAAGCTTCATCAGAGCCCTAGTTTTCTTCATGTCATGGCAAAGTGCCAGTTTAGCTTTAACTCAATTCTCTTGGGTTGAGAAGCAATTGGCAAGGGATGCATTTCAAAACCCAGAACGCATTTCTTTTGTGCCTTTGCTGTTTTAACTTTTATACGTGCTTTAAGTTCACCTGTCAAATCTTTTTATATACATGTATATATCTCATGCAAGAGTTGTCTATTTCCATATAGTGCCAAATCAATAAAAATAGACTATTGGTTTACAGGTGCACATGCGTGTGCATGCACACACACACACACACACACACAGAAACACACACATGAGTGATTCAATAAATGAAAACAGACTTCATTTTTCAAGTACTTTACATTCCAGCTACATTAAGCCATATGTATGTGTTTTTCTGTTTGCTTTAAATAAGTTTGTCAGGTACTTTACAACCAACGTATATGTCCACAGTGTTTTGTATAAGTTTTCCTAAGGTGAAGTATCACATTTGCAATGACTTTTTTTTTTTTTTTTTTTTCTTTTTTTAAACAGAGTCTTGCTCTATACCCCAGGCT
>NW_016107395.1:6768278-6773349 GCF_001604975.1 Cebus imitator
CTGTCACCCAGGCTGGAGTGCAGTGGCACAATCACGGTTCACTGCAACTTCCGCCTCCTGGGCTCAAGCGATTCTCCTGCCTCAGCCTCCTGAGTAGCTGGTATTACAGGCATGTGCTACCACGCCCAGCTAATTTTTGTATTTTTAGTAAAGACAGGGTTTCACCATGTTGGTCAGGCTGATCTCTAACTCCTGACCTTGTGATCCACCTACCTCGGCCTCCCAAAGTGCTGGGATTACAGGCATGAGCCACTGCGCCCGGCTGCAATGACTTTTTAAATTGCTCACCAAGATAAATAAGCAGATGGATGGATAGATAGATAGATAGATGACAGAAAGATGATAGATAGATAGATGGATAGATAGATAACTTACACAGTGAGAGAGAACAAACATGATAGAAAGCAAATATGGCAAGGCATTGACAAATGATGAAATGAGTGAAGGTTATACAGTATTCATTTTACTCTTTTCTTTACCTTGTAGATTTCATTTTTTCCAGTAAAAGACTGGGGAAAACAGTACTTCCGTAGACACAACTTTTGATCTTCTTAAACTATTAAAGGACAGATATTGCATGTCTAGAGCTGAGCTTTTATGCTTGCTTTGGATTGAGTTCAAAGACTTCTGGAAATTCACCTAGGTTCTAGGGTGCCTTTGTCTAGCTGGAAATCTGCAGGCCTCGAATCAAATGTAATGTATGGGTCAGAACATCACTAGGGTTTGGAATAAAACAAAGGCATTGCAAAGAACAGATTTTCCTTTAAGTCAGAAAGAGCCAAATTGGCTATTATTTACAGAGCAAGAGAAAAGAATTTTTTAAAAGCCTGGCCAGCAGTGAAGCGCAGAAGAAAGGAAATAAAAATTGACTTCCACTCAAACTGGCATATGATTAAACTATCCCGCTTCCAAATCTGTCAACTATTTGGAGGACGCAAGGAGGTTACACGGGGGTGGGTGAAATGAAAAGTGGGTAAAAAATAGTCAAATTGTAAAGGGTCCTTGGTAAGAATAAAATGAAAGGGGGGGCCATTGTGCTCTCTAAATAAAATTGACAATCAGTCAATGCTGTCAAATTCACCCTAATAACAGCAGGGAATGTCAAGGAAATGAAAGTTCTTGTCACTTTTGTGTTTGAAATTTGTGGCTTTTCTTTAATGCCTAGATTCTGAGCTGCTCTCAGAATAAGTAAAGGGAGTAAGAATAATAGCACAATTCTATGTTCTTGGAATCACTTTGTTGCCCTGTGGGAATCAGGAGGTATCCTAGCATATGAACCAGCAAACTTACACTGGGTTGACTGTGCCGATAAAATCTGAAAACACCAAGGTTCCATAACTTAATTGTTGGAAGAAAGAATTTCTCTAAAAATGACTGCATAGCTGCACAGAGAGTGAAGATTTTATTTAGGGAATACATGAATAATTAAATTTATTTCTAAAACAATTCAATAAACATATATTGAGGGTTAATGTGTTCCAGGAGCTCTGCTAGATGCTGAGGATATCATAACATTGTGGGTAGGTTCCGCCCACAGGGAGGGTGGTAAATCTGTTATTTGAGCAGGTTCTGTATCTAACAGGAAGCTTTTTCTGAGTCATGTTCCCTCCCATGAGATTCTCACAGGTCTGTAAAGCATTCTAGTTACACCTAAATGTCCAGTTGACTTGCATGTAAATAGAGTTATGACTGATGATATCTTTGAGACGCTCTAGAAAACCTGAATTTAACCTAAACCCTCTAGAAACTCCCTGGAATGGATTAGAGCCTCCCAATAAGATCAAATAAAAACACAAAGATCAAGACCTCTTTTCAATTAGAAATGCAGCTAGGCTCAGTGAAGCAATTTATATGGATGTTAACAAGTCCCTAATTCCTTTAGGGATCCATCTAGCCCCAGGGTAATAGGTAAAAGTTCTCTCAATTTATGGTATCATTGGTGGGGAGCGGGTGGGGAGATAGGGTGGGGTGGGGGGGGTTATTGCAAGAGTGGCAGGTGATTGTAATTGAAATACTAACTTGGTTTATGTTTCCCAATGGTCTCTTTTCTTCCCCCAATTTTTTTTCACCTCTATTCAGGCAGCAGGTGGCATTGTCTATTTTTGGGCAAAAGATATGCTATCAAAAAGTAGTAGAAAAGAGAACATCTCTTCTTGCCCTTTGAATTTGAAAATTTTAAAGATTTTAATTTGAAATTTTAGAAAGGAGATCATAAATAATAGCAGCCTATCCACCTATAGATCAGAAAACTAGTCCCTATTTTGTAGGGGAAAAAGACATTTATTTGTGTCTTTAATTCATTTTCTCAATGTTTCTAAGCTTTCAGTATACAAGTATTTCACTTCTTGGGGTAAGCTTGTTCTTATGTATTTAATACATTTCTCTGTTCATGGACTAGAACAATTAATTTTGTTAAAATATCTATGTTACCCAAATCAATATGCAGATTAAATGCTATTCCCATTAAAATCTTAATGGATCTTAAAATTCATATGGATCCAGAAAATATCCAAAGTAGTCAATGTGATATTGAGAACAAAGAACAAAGCTGGAGGCATTACACTTCCTTATTTCAAAATATATTATTGAAACTACAGTAATCAAAACATTATGGCACTAACGTGAAGGAAAACATAATGACCAATAGAACAGAATAGGAGCTCAGAAATAAGCTCACATATATGTGATCAGCTGATCTTTGACAAAGATTCCAAGAATACAAAATAGAGTAAGGATATGCTCATCAACAAGTAGTATTAAGAAAACCGGACATCCACACGCAAAATAATAAAAGTGAACCTCTATTTTACACTACACACAAAAATTCAGCTCAAACTAGATGAATGAATGTAGAAAATATAGAAGAAAAGTTTCTTACCCCAAAACCTAAAATGCAATTAAAAAAAAAAAGAAAAAAAAGTGCAGCTAGACCGGAGGCATGAGCTCTGGTGTTCTGTAGCCCTACAGAGTGACTATAATTCACAACAATTTATTGCATATTTTCAAACAGCTAGAAGAGCAAACTTTGAATGTTTACAACACAAATAATAACTGTTTTAGGTGACAGATATGTTAATTACCCTGATTTGGTCCATATACATTGTATACATGTATCGCACTGTGCCCCATAAATATGTACAACTATAATGCATCAGTTAAAGATAAAAAATAAATAAAAAGTGAAAAAAAAAAAAAGAAAAGTTTCTTGTCACTGATCTTGGCAATAATTTCTTGGCTATGACACCAAAAGCACAGGCAATACAAACAGGTGAGTGGGACTACAACAAACCAAAACGCTTCAGCACAGTAGTGTCCAATCAACAGAGTGAGAAAGCAACCAAAGGAATGGGAGAAAATCATTGTAAACCATTTATCTGACAAGGGCTTAAGATCCAAAATACCTAAGAAATTTCTATACCTGAATGGTGAAAACAAACAAAACACCACAAAACTAAATAATTCAATTTAAAAATGGGCAAGGATTTGAATACCATCTTTTCAAAGAAAGCGTACCTATGGACACCAGTTATGTGAAAAGGTACACAACATCATCAATTATCAGAGAAATGTAAATGAAAACCACAATGGGTTTTATGGATAACTTTTAAGGTAACAACTTTGAGAATAACTATTATCAAAAAGCCAAGAGATGACAATTGTTTGTGATGATGTGGAAGAATTGGAACCCTAGTGCATTGGTGAGAATATAAAATGGTAAAGCCGCTATGGAAAACAGTATAGTCGTCCCTCAGAAAACTAATAGTAAAACTACCATATAATCCAGCAGTCCTACTTATGGGCATATATCCCCCAAAAAATGATATCAGGATCTCAAAGAGACAACTGTACCCCAATGTTCATTGCAACTTAATTCACAATAGCCGAGATATAGAAAAAAATTTAAATGTCCCATTGATAGATAAATGAATAAGAAGAATGTAATACAGATGCACACACACACACACACACACACACACGCACACACACACACACACACACACACTGGAATATTAGCCAGCCTTAAAAAGAAAGGGGAGGAAATCCTACCATTTGCAACATCATACATGAGGCTGGAGGACATTATGCTAAGAGAAATAAGTCTGTCTCAAATGAGCAAACACTGCATGGTTCCACTTACATGAGGTACTTTAATAGCCAAACCCATAGAAACAGAGAATAAAATGTTGGTTACCAGAGGCTTGGGGAAGGGGAAATAGCAGGAAGTTGTTCAGTAGGTATGAAGTTTCAGTTATGTCGGATGATTAAGAATACAACATAGTGCCCATAGTCAACAAACAATATAATACTGTGCACTTTTATTTATTAAGAAAGTAATTGCCAGAAGAAGTGACTTGCACTTGTAATACCAGAACTTTTGGAGGTTGAGGCAGGAGGATTGCTTGAGGCCAGGAGTTTTAAAACAGCCTGGACCACATAGCAAGCCCTTGCCTCTTCAACGAATGTTACCTGGCATGGTTGCTTGTGCCTGTATTCCCAGCTACTGAGGAGGCTGAAGCAGGAGGGTTGCTTGAGCCCAGTAGCTTGAGGTTGCAGTAAGCTACAATTGCGCCATGACACTGCAGCCTGGGCTACAGAGTGAGACTCTGTCTCTTAAAAATTTAGGTAGATCTCATAAGTTTCTTAACACAATAACACACACACACAACACACAGGGACACAAGAAAACTTATAGAGGTGATGGATGTGTTTGCGTGTTTGTTACTTTGAGATAATGGTGTCATGAGCATACACATATGTCCAAACTAATCAAATTGTACATACAATTGTGTATAGTACGTAACACTTGATAATGATAAATGACTATGTTACTGGTTTACGTATCTACTATGCTATAATTTTTACTTTTTTTTAGACTGTACTCTTACATATTTTAAAGTATAGTTAACTGTAAAACACAGCTTCTGGAAGTATTCCAGAAGAAGGCATAGTATCATCAGAGATGACAGCTTCATGCATGCTATTGCTTATGAAAATTTTCCAGTAAGACAAGATATGAAGGGGGAAGACAGTGATACTAATGATCCTGACCCTGTGTAGGCTTAGGCTAGTG
>NW_016107395.1:6773371-6860347 GCF_001604975.1 Cebus imitator
AAAGAAAAAATTATAGAAAAAAGCTTACAGAATAAAGATATAAAAAAGAAAATATTTTGGTACAGCTATATGATGTGTTTGTGTTTTAAGCTAATGTTATTACAAAATAGCCAAAAGTTTAAAAAATTAAGACATTTATATGGTAAAAAAAGTTACAGTACACTAATTTTAATTTATTCTTTACAGAAAATATATTTTTATAAATTTAATGTATATACAGTATTATAAAGTCTATAGCAGTGTACAGTAATGTTCTAGGTCTTCACATTAATTCACCATTCACTAACTTACCCAGAGCAACTTCAAGTTCTACAAACTCCATTTATGGTAAGTGCCCTATGTTGATGTACAGTATCCAATATTTTACATTATATCATACCTTTTCCATGTTTATATGTGTTTTAATACATAAATACTTACCTGTCTATTAAAATGGCCTATAGGTCTGTACAGGTTTGTAGTCCAGAACCAGTAGACAACACCATATAGCCTAGGTGTGTAGTAGGCTATACAATCTAGGTTTGTGTGAGTATACTCAATAATGTTCACATAATGACAAAATTGCCTAGTGACTAATTTCTTTGAATTTATCCCCATATATCTTTGTAGGTATCAGGTGATTACCAAAAGAAAAAATTCTACTTGGTTGAAAATAAACATAATATTTATGTAGTAAATCTTGCCTTTATATTTTCATTTCTGTAATATTCTATTTCCATTATTAAATTATACTAATACTGAGTTGCTCTTTGCACTAAAATTTTGAAATATTCCCTGGGGTAAAATAAATTGGGAGAGTAACTTAGCTCTGTCACAAAACACACTCACTATCAGGCACTGCAGAAGCAAGTCAGAGAACACTTGCTTTATTGGCTGACTGATTGATCAATTGATTAGCTTGAGGCTTACTGTGCTCACCTAGAACAAGGTAAAACACCATATTCACAGAAAGACTTAGCTACACAGAGATCTAGGGTTCCAGATATCATATGAAATCAACATCCAAACTCTCAACTTGCATATTCCAAAGCAGTCTGTTAACAAGAAAGTCCTGTCCATTGAGAAAGCTGTTTGTCATCATATTCATTCCCACTATATCAGTGGAATTTTAAATACAATTATTTACTAGACAATCCCTTTGTGTGTTCTTTAAATAGAGAAAGACAGAAAACAAATAATATCTGTATGTGTTAAAATAAAAAAGAAGTGTTTGAAAATAAATTTTATCTTCTTTTAGAAATGAAGTCCCTAGAAATACCCCCATCAGGATGTTTAAGGATTAATTTAATTGTATGCTAAATGATGACAGTAGTGACATGGATAATACAAACATGCAAACAGTTTATTGGCAAAAGACTACAGCAGACAAAATTGAACTTAATGATAGACTCCAGTTAGACTTAGCCTCAGATTTACTCCCTTCAAATCTCCCTAGTTGCTCAAATGTGGCTAAAAGAGTGTTGATCCCGACTCCCAGTTGCCATTGCCTCCCTCCAACATAGAACCAGACCAATACTCTGACAGGTACATCCTAGTACCAACGAGCATCAAAACCTAACTATAGGATGATCAGTGATGCTTTCAAAGGAAGATCTTGATTAAAAGAGAGAAATGTAAAAGCTGTCAGAATAAAAATGGAGTCACTTGTGTTAACATTTTGACAGAGCTCTGACAAATAGAACTGGGCCAGGCTCTAAAGGTTCTTATGCATAAATGCCTGAAAACAAAAACTATTACAAAAAACTCTGCAAAAACCACAAACTTGCAGAAAGGTCATTGCAACCTAATACTAAAAATATTTTTGTGAAGACCTCTGCTCAGCAACTGTCTGTTCAACTTCAAACTAGCATCACCCCTATTATTGATCCATGTAGCCAAGAATTATTATCTCAAAACAATTATATACTCCTCCTCATTTTCCCTCCTTTGTCTCTCTTCCCTGAATATGCATAGTTTACTATGGTCTGTGTATTTCCTATTGCTATGTCCTATTTCTAATAAATATTGTTTTCTTTAGAGAGTCTCTGGTTCTTTATTTATGTTGACTTAATGGTGTCTGAAATGGAAACTGGAACAAGATTACTTTTAGAAAGAACTGGCAATTTTTTGAAAGTGGTGTGCAGTACTCACTTCCACAAACAGCTGAGCTCTCTTGTTCCGTGGCTCTCTGTTCTCTGTTTCCATGGCTTACCTTTCTATCCTCATGAGCCTGTTCTCATGCTGAGCCTCCCTCTCCTTGGTAGAAGCTTTTGACTTTATTCAAGATTTGGTTTTCTTAGAAGGCAGCCTTAAATAAAGAAGCTTATAATTATCCTAGGATAATAAAATACTTTTTGCCTTCTCTAGCAAGTACTTTTGGTATAAAGACTAGTACCCTTCTGGTTTAAAACCTCTGGTATCTACATAATTTTCATTCTGTCTCTGAGGCATGTCTTTTCCGGTGAATTCACTTTTTGTTTCTTTCTGTGTACCTAATTTAATATTTTGTTTGATCTATATGCCTGAGTTAAAAATATTTGTGAACACTATTATCTTAGTTTCATTTTGATTTGGTTACACACATTATAAATAATTTGGTTCTTTTCCCTTGCTTGTTTCTAAAAATCATCCAAGAGCAAAAATAAACATCCTGGGTGGTGGATGTAGGACAGCTAATTCAAAGCTACTAAGGTGACCACCATCTAAAACTTCAGTCCAAATTGCTGACACTCTCTGACAGAATATATGAGATTTTCTTTGCTGTTCGCTATAAATAAAAAAACAGCAAATTTGAAATAATAGAATAATAATAAATAAAAATGAAATGAGATTCTCAAACACTAAAGCCAAAGTTTCTGGGAAGCCAGATGGCTGTATATTACAGCCAATTCTCGTGCATGCTTTTAAACTAGTGGGCAAACAATTTCAAGAAAAATTCAGAGCACTAAGGGTCATAATTATATTCTCTTTAAAAACCCTGCAACTGTAAATTTAACATGTATATCCTTCTGCAAAGTTATCTGTCTATCTCTGTTTTTTTCCTACCTATTTTGAATCTGTTGACTTTTCTGCTAGTGTTCAGATAAAACTCAACGCTTATGGCATTCCAGATAATATTTTTTAAAAGTCTTAAGTGTCTTTCAATTAATGACTTTACAAATTACAACAGCTTTAAGTTAATCAACCACGTAAATAACTTTTGAAAATGTAAATTTACTTTTGCCTAAATAACAATTGCTTAAGGTCAATGAAACAGTTAAGAATCGATAGTCTGAAAGGAAATAAATAAATATTTAGAGAAGTTAGGCTCTCAGTTCAAACAGGTTATAATCTAGAGTCTCAGAAAAGTGGCATAAGATACCTCTGCCTGACATAAATTTACTCTTTTTGCCACATAAAGGCTGAAAAGAAAAAGCAAACAAATCAAAACTAAACAAGAAAACACCTAGTAAAATGCTTCCCTCCCATATTGACTATTTAAGCAAACGAGATTGGCAAACAAAAACTAGACTTGTTACTAAAAATTTAAGGTCAGTGGGAGATTTTGCTTATCTCATATAGTTCCGCCAGTCCCAGCTAAAATGTTGAAACTGAAAATTTACTTTTAAACTCACTTGAAACTGAGCAGTTTTGGTTTTAAAATCAAACTGCTATGAAAATTGCTTCACCCAAAAGTTTAGTCCACAGTTTTCATTATGTTACTTATTAGAACAAATCAAGTTTAGTCCTGTAAACATGTCCCAGTTCATCAGAAATACAGTTTGTATCAAGCTATCTTTTGTAAACTTGTGATTCTGTGTTCCTACTTAATTGCTAAAATTCTAAAATGGAAGCTATAAGATCTTTGTGTGTGTATATGTGTTTAGGTGTATTTATGCATATGCACATGTATTGTGATGTATGTTTTGCTTACATGGTAATATCTGACATAGCCAGAAATCTATTTAAATATTTTATTCACATTAATGTAAATAAACAAGTGCTCATATAAGATATATAATAATTAATCCAAATGCATTTTAGTTCATGTGACTTAAGTAGATCTTTACTAAAAGTGCTGATTTTAAAATAGTTGATAAATAAAAATGTCTTCAAAATTGTCCACATACATTTTTGCCTGGGTTTACTGGTAGAACAATTTTATGTATGTCTCTACTAGATGTTTGAAGGTATTAGCATTTGTCATAAAAATTAGAAAACTGTAAACCAGCCAGTAACAAAATGGTCTTCATTTGTTCAGTTCTTTGATAAGCAATTTTAATTTAGTATTGTTGAATTAATGGAAAAAGTTATCAAGAAATATCCATATATTTCACTTGAAGTATCTTACTTAAGTGAGCATCTGATATCCATGGACTATAAAATGATTAACAGAAAAATAACTGGAAATAATGATTAGCTCTATCTAATATCTCATTTTTTATTCATTATTTATTTATTGAGATGGAGTTTCGCTCTTGTTGCCCAGGCTGGAGTACAATGACACAATCTCAGCTCACCGCAACCTCTACCTCCTGGGTTCAAGTGATTCTCCTACCTCAGCTTCCCTAGTAGCTGGGATTAAAGGCATGTGCCACCATGCCTAGCTAATTTTCTATTTTTTTAGTAGAGATGGGGTTTCTCCATGATGGTCAGGCTAGTCTCAAACTCCTGACCTCAGGTGATCTGCCAGCCTCGGGCTCCCAAAGAGCTGGGATTACAGGCAAGAGCCACTGCGCCTAGCCTAATATCTCAGTTTTTATAAGCAATATGGGTAATTTGTCTAATAAATATAATATATTTATGATTTTAAAATAATACAAATGCAAATGAGATGAACACATATATGTACACTTTTTATATAGCTTAAAAGTTTGAAGTTATTTTATGTTAAATTAAATGATAGATATTCATTAAATATTTTGGTTATTTCCAAATAAATTAAATGTTAAAACAAATTGCTGAATACAAATGTTTGTTCCTGATTTCTTAAATTTTATAAAAAGAGGGAATATTTTTCTTGGAGAAATAAATAAACAAAAAAGGGTAAATAAAATTTTAATAAAAATTGAGTAATAAGAGTAAATGGGGCCGTAAATGCACATTTAAATGAGACTGTTAATAAATGGGACTATTAATGCATATTTAAAAATTATGCTATTGGAAAACATGTTTCTGAGAATTATAAAAGGGTTCTCATATATAAAATTCTTATATGTTACAGTTAAAAACTGCTTGCTAAAAAATCCAGATTATCAAGTGTTAAAACTAGCACTAATATAAATAATTCTAAATAAAAAGTATACCCAAATCGATATATTTTTTATGCAAAAGGCATAAAAAAGGCACTAAAATGTTCTCTTAATTTTATAAATTGTGTTTAAATTCAAAGATTATTAAAGCTGTTTCAAAAGTAAATTTAGGAGAGGATTAGAAACAAAGGAAAAAAGAAACCAGTAGGTAAAGAGAGAGAGAGAAATGCAAAAAAAAGTTATAGGCTTAAATTTGTATTTTTGGTTAAAAAAAGAAGGAAGGAAAGAAAGAAGATTGAAAATTATTTTTATATAAAAATAACCTTGTGTGGTAAATTTTGTCTTATTGTAAAATGACTAGTTATTTAAGAAATAAAAATTTTAAGACAAAGCAAAATATTTAACTATGTTGTCAAAATTCTAAGCCTTGATAAACTTCATGAAGGATAAATTTATGGAAGGAATTTGTGTAATCAAGTTGGCTATCATTAAGAAAAAAAGTAAAAATATTTCTAAAGATTGAGCTTTAATATTAAAAATACACTGGCTGGGCGCGGTGGCTCACGCCTATAATCCCAGCACTTTGGGAGGCTGAGGCGGATGGATCACGAGGTCAAGAGATCGAGACCATACTGGTCAACATGGTGAAACCCCCTCTCTACTAAAAATACAAAAATTAGCTGGGCATGATGGCATGCACCTGTAGTCCCAGCTACTCCCAGCTACTTGGGAGGCTGAGGCAGGAGAATTGTTTGAACCCAGGAGGCGGAGGTTGCAGTGAGGTAAGATCATGCCATTGCACTCCAGCTTGAGTAACAAGAGCGAAACTCCAACTCAAAAAAAAACAAAACAAACAAACAACAAAAAAAACAATAGGCTAATACAAAACTAAAGAAAAACTGCCCCCACTGTTAAAACAGCAATGTTTTCTTAAAATAATGATCTTTTCTTATTAAAAATTATGAGACATTTGGTTTACAGTTTTCACTTAATTTTATTAATTTCAGTTTGAAAATGCAGTGTTTTCTACTCAATGATTTTGTTTCTTGAGGTAGTTTTCATCTTAAAGCTACTCACATTTACATATCCAAAGTTCAACTTTTTTGTATGTTGCAACACATGATTTTTAGGCCAAGCATCATTGTCTCAGCTCTTTCTTCCCTTGAGAGGGTATAAGATGATAACTCTCTCTTTCAACTTTTTAATCAGTTCCTGTAACTTTTTTCTAACACTATTGTTCCCATCAGATGCTGAAATGGTTATCATGGTTTATACACTGCCAGTGGTTTCTCTATTATAACTTTATTCTGTACTCTTGACTTTTCTTATATGTCAGAATTGTTCTCATGTAACCAGTAACCTTCTCATGTTATTACTGGAAGCCATGTATTTTCCTACACAGGGTACTAGTTTTCTTATTCACACTCCTTTATAACATAGTGTATGCTCATTACCTTAGACACATATTCTTCTTGTGTCTAGTTAAATTCAAGAACCCTTTTCAACAGTCTCAACTTCCAGGTTATCTAAATGACCTTTCCATAGGAAGAAGTAATCACACTATAGGAGTTTTGCTTTACCTGTTTAGTTACTGACCTAAACAACAAATATTTTATCTTTTATCAAGATAATTTCCTGTGTTGTCATTATTAGGTTTTTGATCACCCAGGAAAACTGAGCGTTAAATGGGTTAAGAGTTATTTTCTTTAATTCATATAACTTTCTGTATTTCTTATGAAGTCTTTTAGTTACCACTCTGATTAAATGAATGACTACTGTTTCACAGTTACCTGGAATCCTGTTTTGATCAAATGTTTTGAAGCTTTTGACATCTTTGGCAGGCCTCTCAGTACCAAAATTCTATATTATGTCTTTTTGACTAAAATTAACTTTGAAATTTATCAGTTGGGCCTTTTGACAGTCTCAAAGATGTGTCGCTCATATAATCTTATATATGTATTAAATCATTAGACTTACTTTGTAAATAGGATAAGAAACATTGTCAAAAGATAAGTGACAGAATGTCTTATTTTATATACATTTATGAGTATGGTACTAATAGGAATTTTCCAAAATTGTACAAAACTCTCAGAAACCTCTCATTAGTTAAATTCTAGATATCACTTTCTATGCCACAAAATGACTAATGTTTTTGACTATTGCTGATTTTAACGAACTTTAATCATATTTTAAACATGGCTATTCTAAATTTTGTCATCCACAGTTAATGTTTTTATTTTTCTTTAAAAGCATTTGTAATCAGTTGCAGTCCAAAAAATTTTTTTATGGCAAGGACCTAACAAATACTCTTAAGCATGGATTTCTAATAACTTTAAGGGTAATAAACTAAATTTTTTTTTCAAAACTCTAATGAAAGAACTGATGGGTTCATGAAGCTGCTAATCAAGATGAAGCAAAACAAAAACTACGTGAGATTGAATAGTGATGTAGATAATGCTTTTGTGATTTTTATTTAAAACATTGTTCATCTTTAATGGCTGATTTTTAGTATAAGAAAATTTTCTCTTTAGTTATCTATAATTTACAACAACTTGATAAAGTATACTTTGTTAACAAAAATGAAAGCATTTACTTTTTCTCCCTACTCCATTCCTTCGAAATTCAAAAACTATTCATGAGTATTCTTATAAAAATATGGTTATTCACATACCAGTAAAAGTCTGCTCTCTCTTTATAGCAAGATACAATATAACACTGATTATATAACCAAGGCTTTCACTAAAATAGCACATTTGAAAATGTATAGAGTGCCTGGCTTCAAGATTTCTGTGCCTTCTAGTGAGTAGATAAAAATTGTCACTTGCTGACAGGCTTAGAAACCTTGACTCTAGGTATAATCTACAGCCTACATTGGTTTGGCTGCCTAGGCTCAAGAAATTTTAAATCTGAGAATCATATGTGATTGATGAAGAGAGGAAACGTTATGTTTCTAAAGCAAGCTATATAATGCATGTTATTAAATTGCAGCTCCGTACGTTGTTTTCAAGTTTTTGTTATCTATGTACAGACAAAACTGGATACTGAATTCTTCTAGATTCCTCCAATCCAAATTTCTTCTATGAAATTACTAAAATTAGTAACTGCTCTGTTCCTAAAATATTATATGCTACAACTAGATACATGTTTATGTCTTGTGCCTGATGTATGGGCCACACAGAAAGTTTACCAGAATGCCCGCAACCATAACCAGAGACATTCAAACTGCAAACCAGGATGAAAAGTTGATATTTTTACATGTAGACAGGTTTTTCCAACATATCAGAACAATATGTCATGTCACAATGAGACTTACCCCTGTTAATGCGCCACCGTTTCTTACTTGACAGGATAACAGTCATTTGATTCATTCAGTTGGTTGCCTTTAAACTGAAGTTCATGACTCAAAACCATTTGTAAACTGGGTTGTTACATTACTACTAGTTTTACTTCATATTTTCTTTTTTTAAACCTTATATTTGTTACTTGTTAATGTTTTTATAGAAGTACAACTCCTAATGGATGAATGCTGTTCCAACACTTAAAGATGATTAAAAAAAAAAAAAAAAGGCTAGGAAACAGACAAAACTAACCTTAATGATGGACTCTGGTTAGATTTAGCTTCAGAGTCATTCTCTTCAAACTTCCCTTCTTGTTCAAATGTGGCTAAAAGGGTTTTGACACTACTAGTGCCATTCACTCTCTCCAACATGCAACCAGACCAGTAACCCTGGACAAGTTCATCTTGGCACTGAAGCACATAAAACCTAACTACAGGGGGATTGATCAGAGATGCTTTTGAAGAAATATCTTGATCAAAAGAGAGAAATGTGAAAGCTGTCAGAGCCAAAATGGAGTCACTTGTGTTGAAAAGAAAACAAAATGAAACACTTGACAAATAGAACTAGGGAAAGCTATGAAAAGAGAGTTTTTATGCATAAGTGCCTGATAACAAGAGCTGTCACCAAAGACTGCACAACCCACAGATCTGTACAGAGGTCACCGCAACCTTAAACACAAAACAGTTTTCTGAGGCCACTGTTATCTAACCTCAAACTACCATCACACTTTTTACTGATCTGTGTAGCCAAAGACAATATTCTCAAAACAATTATATAATCCTCCTCATTTTTCCTTTAAAAAGTTTGGTCTTTCTTAATCTTCCTGAATATGCATATAGCTTACTATGAAATGCATATTCCTATTGCTGTGCCCTATTCCCAAATATATGGGTTTTTTTTTAGTGATCCTTTCTGTGTTTGTTACGTAGGTTGACAATGCAAACCAAAAGACCTAGGTTTTCTTCCTCCTCTAATATCTCAATATGCAAAATAGGCTGGAAAGAAAAGAGGGAAATAGACAGCTGCTGAGTCTGAATGTAACAGAGTGAAGGACAGTCATCCTCTCACGCTTACATATACAAGTCTACTTACGAAATGGAAAAGACCTGAGGAGCTGGTTAGGGTCACACACACACACACACACACCCCCACACACCCCAACATTCACACACACACACACACACACACACACACAAGAGAGAGGAGAGATTTTTTGTCATATGCAAAAAAAAAAAAGATTGGGGAAAATGCAACAAAGGCTATTCATTGCTGGAATAATTAATGTAAAATCCCTATATAAACTAAATCTGTAAGCCAATACACAGTAGTACTTAGATGGGACTTACGTACCTCTTAATTGGCCTTTTACACCTTACAGAACTAAATATGATATAACCTATGATTTTTGCTTTCTACAAACATACTTATAATGAATATGCTGTGAATAAGAGGGATTTGCTTATTTTTGATACTTTGATATTTCTTATGCCTTTAATATTATTATTTCTTGCTACTTATCCTTTTTCTATTAGTATTCCTCACATTTATTGTTTCAATCTATTCTCAAAATTAATAATTTTCATGATCTTTTTCATATTCCTAGTCAATATTTTTGAATGATTATTTTAAAATATATACATTTCAGGTTCATATGGTATACATTCATTGTACAACATTTGAAAAATACAGAAAAATATAAAGGGTATAGAAAAAAAATCCCAATAATGTCTTACTCAAAGATCATTTTGGTGTATTTAATTTATTTATTTTCTATGAGTTCATATATATATATATATATATATATCCCCTCAAAATTCTATATTAAAGAATATGCATAATTTGGCATTTTGCTTTTAAGATATATTTTCATCCATATTAAAATTCATCAAAATTAGTTTTGAAATGGAATATTGTTTTACTTAATTTTTCTTTAGGTTTTGGACATTTAATTTTTTTATTGTTTATTATCGTAAGTAATAAATACATCGTAAATATCCTTTTACATAAGTCTTTTCCTCGATCTTTGATGCTTTATATATTGCGGGTTCCTAGGAGTGGAATTACTGGAATAATAGATAAACATACCAAGCCCTTCTCCCACAAGCCATACTTGAGAATGTCCTTCTTACAAGTTGTGGAAGTCATCTATTATTAAATGCAAGTTTTAATTTGGACATTTTGAACACTGTGGAGATGAAATATTTTCAAAGTTGCTAGTTATATGTATTTTTTAATTGTCTCCCTTGTCCTCTACACACTTTAATTGTCTCCCATGTCTGAGTGGACTTGTTTATTCATTTATGAAGCATTGACACTCTCTTCTATCATCATTGTTGTGAGTGCTCATTCATGTAGATGATCCATCCCACCCATCTCCCTGGCACCTCAGCACCTTTTTTTCTCCAAACACTTTTATTTCCTCATTCTGAATTCAGCTAACCATTTTTATGATCAGCATTGTAGCTTGCCATGCCCAGTAAAACTGTCACTTCAGGAAAACCAATTTTGAGAATTATTGACATTCTTGACATTTTGTGTCATCTGTTCTCTGAATATGTGACCTTTGAACATTTTTCAACTATGCTGTGTCTCAGTATTTTCATCTGTAAAATGGGATCAATACTAGTCCTTTGCTATGGCATTGTTATGAGTTTGGTTGGCACACAGTAAATGTTCGGCAACTGTTACCTATTATTATCACAGTAATACTATCTATGCAACAATTTTTCTCCTTCATTAAGAAATTCAGCATAAGTCTACATCTTATATACTCCCCAAAACTTTCTTCCCCAGTCCTAAACTTAGATCCTGTAGTCCAACCTCATTAAAAATACACTTACTTTTAATCTCTGCCACCTTTTTTTTTTTTGTATACACAATCCTAGTTAAATTAAACTATTTATTTATTTTATTATGAGCTGAACTGATTCTTCCTCAAAAGCCATATGTTGAATTTCTAACCCCCAGTGTGACAGAATTTGGAAGCAGGGCTTTAAGGAGGCAATTAAAGTTAACTAAGGTCACAAGAGTGGGGCCCTTTATTATGACTGGTGTCCTTATAAGAAAAAGAGAAAGGGAGGGAGGGAAGGAGGGGGAGAGAGAGAGAGAGAGAGAGAGAGAGAGAGAGAGAGAGCGAGCACGCGCATAGAGAAAAGGCTATGTGAGGACCTAGCAAGAAGGTAGTCCTCTAATGGCCTAAAAGGGAGGCCTCAGGAGAAACCAAACTTGCCATCAGCTTGACCTTGAAATTCTGCCTTAAGAACTGTGTGAAATACATTTCTGTTGTTTAAGCCACACAGTCTGTAGCATTTTGTTACGGCAACCCTAGGAAACTAATACATGTGGCTTCACTCAAGCATAGGAAAATAGGAATAGAATTTTAACTGTATATTTTAAATCAAAGGAAATTATATAATTAGGTCAACTGGTATCACTTAAGTTTATGATTATGTGTGCCTAATGTGTATTTATCATCAGCCAAACAGTCATATTTCATTGCTCTCTGTGTTCTTTGCTTCCATTGAAACTGTCTTGTCAATTGCACCATTGGTTTCCATTTTGCTAAATCTGATGGTCAGTTTTTTTGTCTCAATAACCTACCTTAACCTCTCAGCAATGCTTGACACAGTAAACCTTCATCTATGAAAACATTTCTTGTTTGTTTGTTTGTTGATGCTTCCCTCTGTTAATATTTTCTTCAGTTTCGGTAGTTACGTCTTTTTGGGTTGTTTTTGTTGTTAGCTCCTTCTCCTCCTCTTCTTCCTCTATCTAAGCATTAAACATCAAAGAAGTGAGCTCAATCCTGGCTGTTGTTATTCTCCCTATTTTCATTTTCTCCCTCTAGAGTCTAATCTTACTTTATAAAAACAGTAACATCTACATATTGTCATTTCTCAAATTTAAATCTTTGCTTGTAGCTTCTTCCCCTTAACCACAGACTCTTACAGTAAGCTGCCTAATTGGCGTCACCATTTGTTTAAGGTATTGGGAGATTATTTCTTTTCCATAATTTTTAAAGTCTTAAAACACACATATTTTGGTATGTTTAGAATGAGGAAGTTTCTGTATATGTTCAATCTGTTTTTCTGGCCTGGAAATCAGGTGATTTGGTAAGAAAGGAATAATTATAAGAATGGAATCTCCAAGATAAATTTTCCATAGGCTTGCCCAAGTGCTAGGTCATACACTTAAATTGTTTAAGGACATGTTTATATAAGCTTTCCATAGAATAGCCTGTAGAGTATTACTTAACTGTCTCTAATTTTATACCACCTTTGAGAAAAAAAAATAGAAAATGTAAAATCTTAAATAATATTAGGAAAAAAACATAGTGACTATTCAAAAATGTATTCATTTAACACAAATTAATACTATTGCATTATCTCTGCATATTTGGCCAGTGTAGTCAGACAAATTGATGGATTCGTTTTAGGTTGTTTTATTATTTTTTATAATGTTTCAACAAAAAATTGTTTTGGGAGTCTCCCAAATTCTTTTAACCCAACTCTGTTAATGTGGGAATCTGTTAAAATGTTAAAAATGTGACACATAAATTACTTTTTAGAAATGAATAAAACAGCATATGTTAGTCTATCCATTTTTCTATAAAAGTATAAGCAAAAAGCCGATTAGCACTTGCAGAGTTACATGCATTGATCAAAACAGGATATACCCTTATGTATTTATTTATTTGATAATTCTTACAAGTAAATTGTACATATTTTCATAGTTACTTTATATAGTAATATCATATAACTATTATTTATACCACTAAAACAAATTTAACTGACAGATGAAACAGCAGCAAAAAGCTCTTGAGGTTTTCAGATAAAGAATTTTTAAAATGACTATATATTTACTCCATGGAACTTAATGGTATTTCTCCTGTTTAAAATATACATAATAAATATGGGCAGTTATTTTATCCAAATGTGTACTTGAAAATGGGAACAATATTTTTAAAATATAACCAGAAAATTACCCAATATATACTTATTAAACCTCAAGTAGCTGTTTTCGAACTTTTCTCTCTTTCAAGTTTCTTACTGGAATAATGTAAAGTGTAAAGCACTCCAAAATTCATTTTTGCATAATCAAAAAATTGAGTAAATTCAATACAAAGCTCTGCATTATGAAAATAAAGTGTTACTATTATACCAGAAACCATAAAAATGGAGATTTTTGAAAATTTCTCTCCTACTTACAAAAATGTCTGTCCCCAGAGCTAGTTCAAGCACATTTATAACTGAATAGCATCTCAGTCATTTTGGGTGTACCCCGTAGGCTGAAATATATCTAGGTAATGGAGCCATAAAATGGATTAGACAGGTTATCTAATTTAGCACCTGTACTTCAACTAAAATATTTAGATTAGTCAATTATTTTCTTGTTAGACATTTCCCAAGGTCCCAAATATTTCGGTATTTTGTTATTCTCATGATCAAGAAGTTCCCATTCATTTCCAACAAAACTCTCTCCTAAATTTATTCTTTTTGAAAAGCTATATTTGAAAATAGAAATGGAGTAAGTACATATAGTTAAGGTTAGTTTTCTCCATGGAAGAGGAAGAATTGCATAAAGATATATGAAAGATATCCTGAGTATGGCACATACAGATGTGCAGTTCTGCACGGCACAAAGGTGTCTGTCAGAGCAAATGAGAGGGGCCTGATACTTAACCAGCCTTTCACTTGCCAAGCTATGTGGCCTTGCACAGGACTGCCTCAGTTTGGTGGAAGGGAGTCCTTTTTGTTTGCTTGCTTTCATTGTTTGGTCATGAAGCAACCAGATACTAGCCAAATGAAAAGCCTGAAAACTATGCCTAGAAAAGGTGATTTTTTTTAAACAACATAAATTAGGATCCCCACTTGCAGAATATTGGGTAGCAATGGTGACCACTTGGCCTATCTGTTTTTATGCAATTAGGAAAGGAAGGAGTGAGTAAAATGAAAGCAGGTCCAAAAATTTTGTAAAAGACTCACCTTAATCTACTTTAAACATTATTTAGCCCAGAAGAATTGTCAGGTGATTAAATTACACAAATGCTGAACATAGACAATGCAAAGTTATCTATGGAACAAAACAAAACAAAACAAACAAAAGAAATAAACATTAAAATCTGTCTTCCAAAAATTCACTTTTGGGAGGAAAGAAGAGAGGACTGGTTTGGTTTGACAATATTCTCACTCTAGTAGCAATAGAATTTCATACTTAGCATGGACTTTTGAGATAAGTGAAGACAGAATTTCTAATTTACGATGAATAAAATCAGCTGGAGAAAAAGAAAAAAAAAACCTCAGGGATATTATGAGATTTTTAGGCTAGTTAATGAAAAAACAACTCAGATTCAATCTTTTTTTATTTGAAATATTCATTCCATTGTTCCTTCCTATATATGCTTACAGTAATTGCCACATTTATTAACCACTTATATGTATGAAAGCTCAGGATATTGATACTTTCCTTATCATTTTATAGATGAGGACACTGATGCACATATAATTTGTTAGCTAAAATCCTTGTTAGTGCTTACAACAATATTTATGTAAACCAGAAAACTTGATTATGCATAACATACTAAAAACAATTGAGTCAATGATTCCTACCATATTTTTAAGTATAACTATGTTAAATTTTGATTAAACTATTATTCAAAAACATATTCACAATTTAAAATATGCTTGTAATTTCTAAATGTTATTTTTACTATAACATTACTAATAAGTGCCAATAGTTTTTATTGTCATTTATATTGTTTGAAATGTGGAAACAATAAGTTTAGAATATAAAAATGCTTAACTTAAAATGCAAACAATTCAAAAGTGTTAGGTAGGCACGAAGCCTGCTAGGTATTCCTACCAGGTTCATTCCAACTGTGTGTGTCTTCATTATTTTATGAAGAAATCATCACCGTAAAGCATTCTTTAAAATACAGTATTATTTTAATTTGCTCCAATACACATAAAAAAAATTTTGAAATTTAAAGACATTATAATTTTTTTTACTTTAATAGTAAAATAAGTAAAATAACATAATTATAATGTGCTCTTCTTTTTTTTAATTGTACTTTACTGGGATACATGTGCAGATCTTGCAGGATTGTTGCATAGGTGCACACATGCCATGGCGGTTTGCTGTCTCCATCCCCCACCCCGTCACCTACATCAGGCATTTCTCCCAGTGTTATCCCTCCCCAAACTCCCCACTCCCCTCTCTCCCTCCCCTAGCACCCCATCCTCCAATAGATCTGAGTGTGTGATGTTCCTCTTTCTGTGCCCATGTGTTCTCATTGTTCAGCACCCACCTATGAGTGAGAACATGCACTGTTTGGTTTTCTGTTCTTGTGTCAGTTTGCTGAGAATGGTAGGTTCCAGATTCATCCCTGTCTCTACAAAGGACAGAAACTCATACTTTTTAATGGCTGCATAGTATTCCATGGTGTATATATGCCACATTTTCTTTGTCCAGTTTATCACTGATGGGCACTTGGTTGGTTCCAGGTCTTTGCTATTGTAAACAGTGTCGAAATGAACATATGTGTGCATGTGTCTTTATAATAGAGCAATGAATAATCCTTTGGGTATATATCCAGTAAGGGACTGCTGGGTCAAATGGAATTTCTATTTATAGATCCTTGAGGAATCACCACACTGTCTTCCACAATGGTTGAACTAATTTACACTCCCACCCCCACCAACAGTGTAAAAGTGTTCTTATTTCTCCATATCCTCTCCAGCATCTGTTGTCTCCAAATTTTTTAATGGTTGTGATTCTAACTGGCATGAGATGGTATCTCAATGTGGTTTTGATTTGCATTTCTCTAACGACCAGTGATGATGAGCATTTTGTCATATGTTTTTCATGTCTTCTTTTGAAAAGTGTCTGTTCATAACCTTCACCCACTTTTGAATGGGTTTGTTTTTTTCTTGTAAATCTGCTTTAGTTCTTTGTAGATTCTGGATATTAGCCCTTTGTTAGATGGGTAGATTGCAAAAAAGTTTTCCCATTCTGCTGGTTGCTGGTTCACTCTAATGAATGTTTCTTTTCCTGTGCAGAAACTCTTAAGTTTAATTAGATCCCATCTATTTTAGCTTTTGTTGCCATTGCTTTTGGTGTTTTAGTCATGAAGTGCTTGCCTATGCCTATGTCCCGAATGGGTTTGCCTAGGTTTTCTTCTAGTTTTTATGGTGTTAGGTCTTATGTTTAAGTCTTTATTCCATCTGTAGTTAATTTTAGTGTAAGATGTCAGGAAGGGGTCCAGTTTCAGTTTTCTGCACATGGCTAGCCAGTTTTCCCAGTACAATTTATTAAACAGGGAATCCTTTCCCCATTGCTTGTTTTTGTCAAGCTTGTCAAAGATCAGATGGTTGTAGATGTGTGGCGTTGCTTCTGAGGCCTCTGTTCTGTTCCATTGGTCTATATCTCGTTTTGGTAACAGTACTATGCTGTTTTGATTTCTGTAGCCCTGTAGTATAGTTTGAAGTCAGGTAGCGTGATGCCTCCAGCTTTGTTCATTTTGCTTAGAATTGTCTTGGCTATGTGGGCTTTCTTTTGGTTCCAGATGCAGTTTAAAGTGGTGTTTTTTCCAGTTCTGTGAAAAAGGTCAATGGTAGCTTGATGGAAATAGTGTTGAATCTATAAATTACTTTGGACAGTATGGCTATTTTCACAATACTGATTCTTCCTAACCACAAGTGTGGAATGTTTTTCCATCTGTTTGTGCCCTCTCTTATTTCCTTGAGCAGTGGTTTGTAATTCTCCATGAAGAGGTCATTTACATGCTTCATTAGTTGTATTCGTAGGTATTTTATTCTTCCTGTAGAAATTGTAAATGGGAGTTCACTCATGATTTGGCTCTCTGTTTGTCTGCTCTTGGTATATAGGAATTCTTGTGTTTTGTGCACATCGATTTTGTGTCCTGAGACTTTGCTGAAGTTGCTTATCAGCATAAGGAGATTTGGGGCTGAGATGATGCGGTCTTCTAAATATACAATCATGCCGTCTGCAAGTAGAGACAATTTGACTTTCTCCTTTCCTAATAGAATACCCTTTATTTGTTTTTCTTGCCTGATTGTTCTGGCTCGAACTTCCAGTGCTATATTGAATAGGAGTGGTGAGAGAGGGCATTCATGTCTAGTGCCAGATTTCAAAGAGAATGTTTCTAATTTTTGCCTGTTCAGTATGATATTGGCTGTGGGTTTGTCATAAATAGCTTTTGTTCTTTTGAGATATGTTGCATCAGTACCTAGTTTATTGAAGATTTTTAGCATTAACAGCTGCTGAATATTGTTGAAGGTCTTCTCTGCATCTACTGAGATAATCACATGGTTTTTGTCTTTGGTTCTGTTTATGTGATGGATATGTTTATAGATTTGCATATGTTGAACAAGACTTGCATCCCTGGGATAAAGTCTACTTGATAGTGATGGATAAGGTTTTTGGTGTGCTGTTGCACTCAGTTTGCCAGTATTTTATTGAAGATTTTTGCATGGATGTTCATCATGGATATTGGCCTGAAGTTTTGTTTTTTAGTTGGTTCTCTGCCAGCTTTTGGTACAGAATGGTGTTGGTCTCATAAAATGAGTTAGGGAGGATTCCCTCTTTTTGTATTGTTTGCATAGTTTTAGAAGAAATGGTACCAGCTCTTT
This sequence comes from Cebus imitator, assembly GCF_001604975.1. Lineage (NCBI taxonomy): Eukaryota > Metazoa > Chordata > Mammalia > Primates > Cebidae > Cebus > Cebus imitator. The sequence goes on from NW_016107395.1 coordinate 6,791,567, forward strand.
TTCATATGTCTGGTAGAATTCAGCTGTAAACCCATCTGGACCTGGACTTTTTTTGGTTGGTAGTCTTTAATCCTTGCCTCAGCTTCAGCCCTTATTATTGGTCTATTCAGGGTTTCAATTTTCTGGCTTAGTCTTGGGAGGGTGCAAGTGTCCAGGAATCGTGTATGCTTATGAAATTCTGGTTTGAAAGTTCGTTTCTTTAAAGATGTTGAATATTGGCCCCACTCTCTACTGGCTTGTATAGTTTCTGCCAAGAGATCTACCGTGAGCCCATTGGGCTTCCCTTTGTGGGTGACTCAATCTTTCTGCTGCCTTTAGCATTTTTTCCTTCATTTCAACCCTGGTGAATCTGACAATTATGTGCCTTGGGGTTGCTCTTCGTGAGTAGTATCTTTGTGGTGTTCTCTATATTTCCTGGATTTGAATGTTGGCTTACCTTGCTATGTTGGGGGAGTTCTTCTTGATAATATCCTGAAAAAGGATTTCCAGCTTGGATTCATTCTCCCTGTCACATTCAGGTACACCGATCAAGTGTAAATTAGGTCCTTTCACATAATCCCATATTCTTAGAGGCATCATTTATTTCTTTCCACTCTTTTTTCTCTAATCTTGTCTTCTCATTTTATTTCATTGAGTTGATCTTCAATCTCCGATATCCTTTCTTCTGCTTGATCGATTTGGCTATTATAACTTGTGTATGCTTCACAAAGTTCTCATGCTATGTTTTTCAGGTCCATCAAGTTGTTTATGTTTTTCTCTAAACTGGTTGTTCTAGTTAGCATTTTGTCTAACCTTTTTTCAAGGTTTTAGTATCTTTGCATTGGGTTAGAATATGTTCCTCTAGCTCAGAGAAGTTTGTTATTACCCACCTTCCAAAGTCTGCTTCTGTCAATTCATCAGAGTCATTATTCTTCCTGTATTGTTCCCTTCCTGGTGTGGAGTTGGGATCCCTTGGAGGAGGAGAGGAATTCTGGTCTTTGATGATTTCATCCTTTTTGTGCTGGTTTCTTCCCATCTTTGTGGATTTATCTACGTTTGATTTTTGAAGTTGGTGACTTTGGATGGGATCTCTGAGTGGATGTCTTTCCTGCTGATGTTGAAGCTATTTCTTTTTCTTTTTAGTTTTCCTTCTAATAGGCCCTTCTGCTGTAGGACTTCTGGAGGTCCACTCCAGATCTTGCTTGCCTGGCAATCACCTGCAGGGGCTGTGGTGCAGTGAGGATTGCTTCCGGATCTTTCCTCTGGTAGCTTCATTTCAGATGGGTACCCGCCAGATGTCAGCCAGAGCTTTCCTGTATGAAGCATTTTCTTTGGTTATTTAGGGGTCTGGGAGCCACTTGAGGAAGCAGTCTGTCACTTTTCTGCCTGCAGAAGTGCTGCTGGGCTGCTTGGTCTCAGCCTGGCTACTGTGTAGGCTTCCTCTGGCTTTTGTTTACACAGGTAAGATTAGACCCACCTTCACAATGGCAGATGCCCTTCTCCCATTGAGTTCGATCATCCCAGGTTAAGCTCAAACTGATGTGCTGGCTGTGAAACTCTCAAGAGAGTGGGCTTCAGTTTGATGGTCTTTGTAGGGGTGGGACCCGCAAGCCATATCACCTGTCTCCCTGCTTTCAGCTCTCCTTCTTTCTGGTGGGGGGGGGGGCATGTAGATCCATCCCACAGGCATTCTCAGTGCTAGTCAAAACTTCTGGCCAGATCTGTGCCAACAACTTGAGGCACTGGGCCAGCTGGAGCTGTCACTCAGATCTGTGTTGGTAACTCATGGCGAATTGTTCTCCTGTACTGTGGGTTGTAAAGGCCATGTATCTGAACCAGAGTGCCAAGGGGGTAAAGTCCCCAATCCTCAGGCCAGTTGCACTTCCCGGGTAGGGCAGCACCCTGCCTTGCCTCAGTTTGTCCTCCTTGGGCTACACCCACTGTTCAACCAGTCCCATTGAAATGAACCTGGTACCTTGGTTGGAAATGCAGAGATCACTCACCTTCTGTGTGTCTCTCACTGGGAACTGTGCTCCAGAGCTGTTCCTATCTGGCCATCTTGGTGGAAGTCTTCTTAATGTGCTCTTCTTTTAAGGTAGAAAAACTGATTGTGATGAGCTTTATCTCTCTCATAAATTTTACAGAAATTTATATAATAAAATAATTTCAATGATATGAGATGTACATATTCAATTTAATCATCCTTAATTTAACATCTTTAATATGAGATTATGAAAGATGTGAATCACTCATGGAATGTTCCAGAGCAGTAATTTTGAAACTTTAGTATGCATCAAAATTACCTGGAGGACTTGTTAAAATATAGGTTTCAGAGCCCCATCTCCAGATTTTCTGATTTGTTAGATTTTGGATGGGGCTTAAGAATTTCCATTTCTAAGAAGTTCTCCATTGATAGCAACACTACTAATCTTATAGTTTGAAAATTCATGTTCTAGAGCACGTAAAATCTTTACATGTACTCTGAATCAAAGAAAAAAAATATTTATAACACCTTAAATTTTCCTCTCATTAAACCGACATGCATTGTGTTATGAACCAGTTGTATGACCAAAAGTTCAGCTCTAGTGTAATGAAAAAAAAGTCCTAAACTAGAAAAACACAATTGTGTATGTTAAACACTTGTTTTTAATTTACCGTTAACATTAGTATTTGACAGTTTAAAAAAAAAAAAACATTAAATTAGGAAAAAGTAGATAGCAACTCGTTTGAGTGTAAGGTCTTCTGTGGGCTTGAAATGCTTCTGAGATTAATACAAATATTAGCTTATTGTGTCTAATTTCAATGTCAGATGTCAGTTTTTCTGAAAGGATGGTGAGTTACCAGTACCAGTCTCCACCTTTCTGATGTGATCAGATGCTGACTGGGTCTACAAATTGGCCATACTCATATTACTTTCACTCTAAATGCTCAATAATTTCTTCAATATTCAGAGTAAAGTTACCTTTTAAGTTGCTTTTTTAAGATTCTTCTTTTTTGAAGTTTTATATTGTGTTTAATTGACATATAATAATTTTACATATTTATGGAGTACATAGTTTGATGCTTTCATCCATGTACACATTGGATAATTAGCATATCCAGAACCTCAAACACTTGCTATTTCTTTGTGGTGAGAACAATTCAAAATTCTCTCTTCTAGGTATTTTGAAATATACAATACATTATTAACTATAGTCACCCTACTTGGTGATAGAACGTTGGAACTTGTTCCTCCTATTTAACTGTAACTTGGTACCTACTGAACAGCCTTTCCCAATTCCCCATTCTCCTTGCTTTTGCCAACTATCAGGACTGATAACTACCGTTCTCCTCTCTGTTTCTATGAGATCAACATTTTTAGATTTCACATAATGTCATGTGGTATTTGTCCTTCTTGTTTTGTTTACTTCACTTAACATAATGTCCTCTAGATTTAATCATGTTGCAAATGACAGGATTTTATTCTTTTTTGTTGATTAATGGTATTCCACTGTATACGTACCCACGTTTTTGTTTAGCCATTCATCTGCTGATGAACACTTAGGTTGATTCCACATCTTGGCAATTGTGAGCGGTGCTACAAGAAACATGGAGGTGCAGATATCTCTTTGATGTATTGATTGCATTTATTTTCATTATCAACTCAGAGATGGGATTGCGGGATCATATGGTAGCTATGTTTTTAATTTTTGAAGAACTTTTAGATTGTTGTCCATATGGTTATACTAATTTACGTTTCCACCAACAGTGTGACTTCCTTTTCCTCCACATCCTAGCCTTAACTTTTTAATTTTTTTGTCTTTTTGATAATAGCCATCAATCTGGGCTGAGATCTCTCATGGTTTTAATTTGCATTTCTCTGGTGATTGGTGATGTTGAACATTTTTCATTTATCCATTGACCATTTGTATATCTTGTTTTGAGAAATGTTTATTTATATGCACAAAAATAAAATTAGACCCTTTTCTCACCACTTACAAAAAAAAGACTCAAAATGAATTGAAGATTTAAATGTAAAACTCAAAACTAAAACTACTAGAAGAAAACAGGGGAAATGCTTCATGACATTAGTCTGGGCAATGATTTTTTAAATAAGACCTTAAAAGCATAGGCAAGAAAAGCAAAACGGGATTATATCCAACTAAAAAGCTTTTGCACAGCATAGAAAATAATCAACAGAGTAAAGAGACAACCTACACAATAAGAGAAAGTGTTTGTGAACTGTGCATCTGACAAGGGGCTAATATAAAGAGTATAAAAAGAACTCAAACAATTCAACAGAAAAGAAACAAATAATCAGATTAAAAATAAGCAAAAATTTGAATCTTTCTTTTGTTAGATGTAAGTGCTCTGTTTTTTTGTTTTTATGATAATTTTAGTAGTGGTGGATATTGTTGCCTCTCTAACTGGAGTAAGTGGCCAGGCACTAGTGAGATGCCTACACTTTGAGATCTGGACACTTCATCTATCAGGACTGGTAGAAAGCAGATTCTTCAGTCTTTGGAGCCTATGTTTCACCAGAATTTTACTTCAGGCAGTACTAACAGCATTGTGCTGGGTTCAGTAGTGAAGATGTCCTCGTCCTCTAAACTCTTGTCACAGACTGGACAGGAATCTTCTGACTTATGTTACTGCCATAACTTTCTAAGCCACAAGAGAAAACATGCTTAGCTTTGGTGGGTGACTGGGCTTTGTTTCTACTTTTAGGAGCCTCATGGTAATCTCTTTCATTTGGGGAATGAGAAGCTCAAATTAGTAAACTTCAAGAAGGTGGTGAGCTACATTTAAAGGGCTAATCTTCAAATGTAGCCAAAAACAAAAAAGTAAAGCCTGTATAAGATGGACGGAAAAAGAAAAGATGATGGTTGTGTTAGAGGTGTTAAGAAGGGAAGCTTTCAATACCAGAGTAATGAAAAAAATTCTAAATTTGAAAATCATTAATATATGAGATATCCTAAAGTTGGGTCACTATTACCAGATTTCCTCAACACTAGTAATTGATGTATAGGTTTAATGTGATAGAGTTAACACAGCAGAGATGTGTTTGCACAACATACTTAGCTCTGATGTATCTGTTGACACCCAAGATACCTGAGCATGAGGGAAAGCCTCTCCAGGACTGAAATTAACACTTGAATAGGTACAGTGTGGGGAGTTGTACTGCCTCATTTACTAGGAGACTGGAGTTCCAGTGGTATGTGTGGAGGTTTTTAGTTCTTCCAATGAACATGTAAGGGCTACCAAACTACTCTTGGTAAGAAGATTGTCACACATATAATAGTTACAAAATATACTTAGTTCATATAAACAAGAGCAAGATGGATCACAAAGAGTGTTCAGCTGACCAACTCATTCATTTGAATTTCGAAAATTGCTTGCCATTTGCTTGCTGAAGTGGATCCCATTAAATATATAGGCCCTATTAAGTTTGAGAGGCTGCCTACCTATTCCTAAGTTACCTTATATTTCTTTTTTTAGTTTATAACTCACTTTAAGAATGTCTTTCCAATTTAATGGAACACAACTGTTTATAACATACTCAATCCAACAGGGCACAACTACATGGAGCACATTTATACAACTTATTTTTACTTCTTAGGGTAGGTGACTACCTTGGGTGATGATGGTCCTGTATATCTTCCATATGAGTATTTCCTACTCACCCATTCTCAATTTTTACTATACAAATTTTTTATAATTTTAATATGATATTTTTACTTAAGGCTGTATTGTAAATATTCATCATATAGCTCATTACATTTCTAAAATTATATTTTGTAGATATAGAATATTTTTACATATATATTAGAATTAATGAATCTTTAAATGGCAAATATCTGGATTGTTTCTCTACTTTTACATAAGACTGATGTAAATGAAGTTATGGATATTTTTGTATGGGTCTTATGGTTTCCTTACAATATATTGTGGTTACAGAATTGCTTTTAACATAGATTCTCAAATATTTTCTTCTGGGAGATTGCATCTATAGATACATCCCTATAGGTGTGAGGATTCTTCCTGCCCTGGATTTTGACCAATACTAGATGCTGATTATTTTACATTGCTCTAGTGATACATAAAATTAGTACCATATTTGATTGATTTTTGCTTTTCATTTATTTACTTTGAAGTTATGTTAAATACAGTGAGAGTATTTATATCATTGAATTTTTCTTAAAAATATAACATATTTCCACTTTGTGTATACTTGTGCGTCATATATATATATGTGTGTCATGTATATGTGTGTGTGTGTGTGTGTGTGTGTGTGTGTGTGTGTGTTTTAATGATTATAACTGCTATCTATACGGGGGAGGTAACTGCTGTGGTTTAGATATAATTTGTTTGTCCTCACCACAATTCATGTTGAAATTTGATCTCCAGTATGTCAGTGACCAGAGGTGGAGCCCAGTAGGGGGTGTTTGGGTCATGGGGATGGATCCCTCATGAATTGTTTTGTGCTATTCTTGCCATTGTGAGTTAGTTTTCACTCTGGTGAGACTGAATTAGTTCTCAAAGGAATGAGTTAACAGAGAATTGCTATAAAACCATGATGCCTTTTGGGTTTTGACTCTTCACATGTGTTCACTTCCCCTTTGACCTTCTCCACCATGTTATGATGCAACAGGAAAGCCCTAACCAAAATCCAGAGCTGTTTCTTTGAAGTTGCCAGTCTGCACAATAGTGAGCTAAAGAAACCTTTCTTTATTAGTTACCCAGTCTCAGGTATAGGAACACAAAATGGACTAAAACTGTAACTTTGCTATGTACAATGCAAATTCTTTTCTTATTGTATTGTATGCCTTTTATTTTAGTATTTAATATTTCATAATTTTGGTCTTCTTGACCTATTATTTTTAATCTTCATAGTAATCTCATATTCTTTAAAATGTTTAATTACTTGAGAAAATATGTGTCTATATGCTTATTAGATATTTATGTTTTCATTTTTTCTTTTAACATTTAACTGCTTGAGCTAATTGCTGCTTATTTTGTATGGTATGTGCTTTTTTTTTTTTTTTTTTTTTTTTTTTTTTTTTTTTTTTCTAATGGAGATTAAGGCATTTTTCTCTTCCCAGGAGAAGACTTTTCTTTTGCATTGATATTCACGACTTCATTGTACCACTTTTTGCAAATGTCTAAGTCTTATTTCTCCCTATCAAAAAAGCCCAACTCTCCCATTTTTCATCTCCCGATTAGACCTCTTTATTAATTCTTACCTGAAACACATGGTTTTCAAGTTTGCCCACCATTTGGGATTGATAACCACTTTGTTGACCAAAATTTCTTTAAGCAATTACATTATTTATGTTGGCCAATATATGGCATTTTGGTTTTTGCAGTATGGGAAATTCATGTGTGTATTTCAAAAAGCTTTTATCACATTGTACCTGACCTTTCACTTCTAAAATAACCACTCACAACTCCTTTAAGCAACTCAACCTGTTTCAATTGATTGCAAAAAAAAGCTTCTTTTTTAAGCTACTGCTTTGTGTTTTTAGTAGAGACAAGTTTTCACCAACTTGGCCAGGCTGGTCTTGAACCTCTGACCTCGTGATCCACCTGCCTCGACATCCCAAAGTGCTGGGATTATAGGCATAAGCCTGTAATCACCAACCTTTATACTTCAATCTATTTATTGCCATATCAAATCATATGTTAAATTTCATTGCATGATACCCAATTTTAGAAATTTCTATATTCTCTCTCTCTGTCTCTTAATGCTTTGACAGAGATGTCTCAAAATTAACTCCAAAAAGTAGAAATCCCAATAACCTTGTTGATCATTGTTCCTTTTTGTATTTTTAAGTGAAAGCAAGTTCATTAAAAAGTAAAGAAATAAAGCACGGCTATTCTATAGCTAGAGCGCTACTTGAGCTGCTTGACTAAGGATACTTATTGTTACTTCTTGATTATAAGCTAAACAAGGTGTGTATTATACGTGAGGTTTCTGGGAATGGGGTGGGCAATTCCTGACACTGAGGGTTTCTCACCTTTTTACACCATATAGGGTAACTTTCTAATATTGCTATGGCATTTATAAATTGTCATGGAGCATGCTAAGGTATTATAACTGCATATAATGAGCCATGAGAACAACCAGAGGTCACTCTTGTTGCTATCTTGGTTTTTGTGTGTTTTGACTTGCTTCTTTACTGCAACCTGTTTTATCAGCAAGGTCTTTATGACCAGTATCTTGTGTTGACCTCCTGCCTCACCCTGTGACTTAGAATGCTTAACCTCCTAGGAATGCAGCTCAGTAGGTCTCAGCCTTGTTTTACCCAGCCCCTATTCAAGATGGAGTGGCTCTGGCTTGAGCACCTCTGACCTATTTTCCCCTTCTCATTTATAAGAGAACCATTAACTCTAAGGTTTGTAGAGGGACAATGATTCATTTTCAGTAACTTCCTTGGGCTGAATAGGGGCAATGATATTCCTGCCTAATTATTAGGGTCTCTGGTATTGGGGTAGAAAGATGCTCAGTCAGAAAGTGTCAGTGTGGGCTGGGCGTGATGGCTTACACCTGTAATCCCACCACTTTGAGAGTCCAAAGTGGACTGATCACTTGCAGTCAGGAGTTTGAGACAAGCCTGGCCAACATGGTGAAACAACATCTCTATTAAAAATACAAAATTAGTGAGGCATGGTGGCAGGTGCCTGTAATTCCAGCTATTCAATACTTGGGAGGCTGAGGCAGGAGAATTGCTCAAATCCAGGAGATGGAGGCTGCAGTGAACCAAGATCCTGCCACTGCTCTCCAGCTTGGGTGACAGAGTAAAACTCCATCTCAAAAAAGAATAAAAAAAAGAAAGAAAGAAAAGAAAAAAAAAAGCATCAGTATGTCAAGGGTCATTCATAACTCTGAGTACAAACAAAAGGTGATATATGGAAGATTAATAAGTATTCAATATAAGAAAATGTTGAATAACCTTATGCTGCATTCACACAAAAGAGTACAGCAGCAATATAATCCACAACAGTAAAGGAAAATTATCGCCAAAAAAACTAAGTTAAAAGACTCTCCATGAACTGGACAATGATTGGAACCAAGCTTATATGGGGTTGCTAGCTAATCCCAATATGTGCCCAGAATCAGAATACTGATTTCAATGTTTTTACTTTGCCAATCCCTCTTGTTTCTTCTGAGCAGCAGTCAGAGGTCACTGGTTGGTTTACAGAAATAAGCAAAATTAGTCTAAATTGCAGGAAAAAAACTCAAAAACAATTGAGACTAGAATCTAATAATAGGTGTACCATAGTTCTTGAAACAATTTTTTTTCTCTCTCTAGTCTCCCATTTTTACAAAAGACTAATCATGGTAAGATTGATTAGCTTTATTTACTTGACTTGATTATTTATATATATAAAGTGCAGCAAGAATAATTATTTTTCACATGGGCTTTTAAAATTGGCTTCGATGGAAATGTATTTCATAAGGAATCTCAGTAAGACTTTTTAAAAGCCAAGCCCAGCCATGGGTTTGTACCCTCAAATACCTATGTGAGTTTGGTCAATCCCTTTCCTCCTGAGGTCCCAAGATAACTTGGGGCTCCTGGACCTGCCAGAAAGTGACATTCTTTATTTAGCACAGGTCAGGAACCCTGTACAGGGACTGTGTAGACAAGGTATGAGGCCAGTTGTCCCAAGGGGCTTTTATTAGCTCTACAAGTCAAGTTTGATTCCTTAAAGAAAAGCATGATGCATGAAGCACCACCCCAGTCAAAGCCTTGGTAAAAATAACCAGTTTCTCCAATTGTGTGCTGTTGCAAAATAAAATATTCTTATTGCACTTATGCAAATAACCATATTGCCATAAGTTAAGAATAGTCACAAATAGTTTCTGAATTCTGGAGAAATCATGCAGAGAGAAACAAATATGCTCCAAATATTGTTCACAGGAGTATAATTTACTGAAATGTTAAAAGCTGTAAATAGGTCAAAAGTTTTCTTGTTTCTGAAAAATGAAACAAAGGATCAACAATGTTTTAAACAAAAAAAGTCAAAAAAGGTTACTTCAGTCTCCTATTAGTTCAGTCCGTGCAGTTAACTCTTGTTCTGTCAATATTCATGAATATTTCAGCTCTCCACGTGTACTGAAAGTTTATGCCTCTACTCTAATGTCAGTCTCCAGGTATCAGAAACCTGCATTCAAGAGCACCTGTCAAAGCCCTAGAGCTGATTATAAACCACTTTTTGAACAGGTTTGAAACAAGACAATTGTTTGTGGATGAAAAGAGTCTAAGTTAGGACAGTTGCTATTAAAGCCACAATTGACAAAGACATTTTGATTACTTCTGTGGTATATAACAATTTTACATAACAATCGTAACTCTTAATAACATACACTAAGTTATATCAGGAGTATAGAAGTTTCTCATAATTTTGGAACTTATGCCAATAGCATATTTATACAAATACATCCTAAAGAAAGCCAAATATCATTTCCTGTTTGACAGTGGTTCCTGTATGATGTTTACAACAAATAATCTGAATATGTCATTTTGGAGTTTAGGGAACCAAATATCTAACATATTAATTAGGTCAGAAAAGATATCATTTATAATCTGATTTTGCAAAGTTTAAAACACTTGATATTATAAAATCAAATCCTAGGTCACCATAAGTCATTTACTTAGCCAAAACGACAACTCAAACATTTTAAAAGGCAGAAATCTTTACTCATTGATAAAGGGAAGAATTAGCTTTCCAGAGAATCTGTCTTTTTTCTTTCCCTTCTTTTTCCTATAGTTTATTTAAAGGCAAACAAAAATCTTTTTTAACATAACATGGAAATCCTGTTCAAGAGAGAAAGCCAAATTTCACCCTTTGCTTTAGTGCACTATTGATGTCAAACCTAATTCTTAATAATACCTTACAGACAAATCTATCCAATTTTAATGTCTGACTATAAGGTAATATTTTCATAAACCTTTTATGACCTTTTACAATGTTTGTTAAAGCTTGGATCATTGCTCTCAGGAAACCCTGTTGTGCTTTTATTCCAATGCTCAAGTTACACATAGACTGAATAATACCCCTTTGATTTTAGCCAATATGTTCACACATACAATTTCTTTTACAAGATTATTTTTTCACAAACCTTCCACAGCTTGTTCAAACCTTCAGCTTTATTTTACCTAATGTAAAACAATCATTTAACCCTTTAATCTAAATAGAAAAAATTCACATTCCCTTGACTTCTTATAATCTTTTACCAAAAACACATTTCACTTTCTTTACACAACTTGCATGTAAAACAGTTTCTATGTAATAGAGATTACTTAATTAATGTGAACTAAAAAGCATTATTATTTTGATTTTTCTGATAAAATATTTGATTTAAGCTCTTATTATTTTAAAGCCAATAAATCGATGCTCTTTCATGTCACACACACACAACACACATAAATGCACAGACACACAGAAGAAGATCCTGTAGCTGTAAGATTTTTCATTTGCCAGCTTTTTAATTGGATTACTGGCTTCAGGATCGATCCCTTGGAGGAATAGAACCAGGGAAGCATGGAGTTTCTACAACCTAATAAGCAGGCACAGTTAGAAGGCAAAAACAGATCCCCAGAAGTTAAGGGTTCCCTTTTTATACCAGGTTCTGGGTCTTAAAAAGAGAAATGCTATGGAGCAAGACAGTATAAAGATTTTACTGTGCAATATTGCAAAGCAACCCAAAGCTGATCAACCCATTTGGTGATCAGCCAATCCCCCATGGGAGTCTTATCTCTCAGTAGTGGGGTGGGGACATCTCCATACCTTCCAGGTAGCCAAGAGCATGCTTCTCTGATCCTTATGTGCAAAGAAAAGAGCGAGTATCCCTCTATAATTGCGATTATCTATGCCCAATACTATATTTCCTACATGGTTATTACCCATCAAATCTCTCTCATAGTGTGAAATAATTTCTGATACCCCCAAAAGTAAAAAATGTCAGATAATCAATGCAAAACAGAATAGAGCCTCAGATTTGAGAAGGAACAATTCAATTCCTATTCCTGGATTTTATGAGGAAAACAGAAGTTTGTCTCAAAACAAGATCTGTGAAAAAATTCCTTATTTTTCCCAAAGAGTCTCAGGCTGTTGGAGCTTAAATATCAGCTTTTAATTAAGCTGACTTTTAACCATAGCGCTATTCTAAAAAGTTCTTTAGCTTTCTTACTACCTGACATTAGTCAGGCCACATGGTTGATATTTCTGACATTTAAACTCTATCAAAAGCAAACTCACAGGTTAAATCAATAGGCCTTAACTAAGGTTATGATTTAACCACAAATGTACAAGATATTTTCAAAGAGGTGGTATGTAATGTTTATAAGACATAATGGTAGCTCAGAGAAAGGAAAATTCAAGATGGTTAATGGAGGGGAGGAGAATCAACAAATGGTTCATACAGATATCAACCAGAAAATACTTATCCCTTAAGCCAGGATTGCACCCCAGGCTGCCATTTTAAAATGGCAAAGTCTTAGTTGCTGAGCTACAGCATTGGGAAGTTTCCATTGCCATTTTTAGAAGGAGCCTAGAGCAGCTAGTGTTGAGTTTATAAAGGCTTTCAACTGCTCAAGATAATGTTTACCTCCAAATTCTCATCCACTGGATAGTGGAAATCAAGAGAAAGTACCACCATATGGTTACAAGATTGAGCTCCCACGGGCATTTTTGAACATGTGGTTTCTGGGCAGGATGTTCACCCTGAGTAACAAAAAAGACAGGAAAGGCAAAGGAGAGAATGAACTAAAAGCATTGCCTGCAGCAGGGTGGGAAGGGGAGGAGCTCAGGGAGGCTAGAGAATGGCCCACCCATTGTAGTGACACTGAACAAAAATTCAGGTGGCTGCTTGTTATTTGTGAAGGGATCTTTTTCCAGAAGTCCATCAGCTCTCAAGTTTCCCCTTTTAGGGGAGGAAAATGCTCGCCATGTCCCACAATCCTATAAATACCTAATCCTGTCACCCACAATCCTCAGCAAAGTCTGCAAGGCAGATAAATCGAAAGAGAATAGCAGTTAACATTCCATAGTGCCAAGCCTGTTTTAAGCCAGCAGGGACTTTACTCAGGACAGGTGGACACTCACATCCTCAATCTTAACAAGGACTCTAACCTTCCTAATTTGGGCCTCAAACACAAGTTTGGCCAAGCATCCTTGCCCTTTTTTAAGAGGGGTCTTTGGCACTCCCTGTCTTAGGAGAGATTAACTCCTCTAATTTGGGCCTGTAACGAAATCCCATTTTTTACCTGTGTACCTCACCACTTACCCAAAGTCAGCCAATTTGTGCTGTAGTCTATTTCCTTTGAGTCAGGAGTCTCCTCAGCATCAACCCTTCAGGGTTCACCAGGAAGATGTTACTGGAAAGGAAATGGGTCCTGATCCAAACCTCAACACAGGGTTCTTGGATCTCTTGAAAGAAAGTATTTGAGGTGAATCCATAGAGTAAAGTGAAAGCAAATTTATTAAGTAAGTAAAGAATAAAGAATGGCTATTCTATAGACAGAGTGGCCTGATCACTTTTAATAGCATCTGTAAATAGAAAGGGGAAAGTAAATCAATATATCATTTTAGATAAAATACTACAAGTGAAATTACCATTCTATAACTAATATTTTTTTATTTTTTTCTTTATTTTTCTCAGCATATGATAGAAAACTAAGTAATAATAAATATTAGAAAGAAAGATACATTGAGGTACTAGCTAAAGTCCTTCATTAATTTTTCTGTTTTGAAACTCATTATTTAAATTATCTTTCCTATTTATGGTTTTCCGTCTACTATTGCTGTGTGTGTGTATGTGCATGTGTGTGCATGTGTGAATTTAATGTGCTTTTATTAATTGATCAATCCCAATTTGCCCTAAGTCTCTGTTACCTCAGTGTTGCATCATATTAATTTCCTACATTTATCAAGGTTTTACGATATACAAATTAATATTCTCAGTTGTAAAAGAAATATAAAAATTATAATTTGAGAACTATCTTTTAGACAAAAAACCTAGAAAAAATTGGTATCAGTCTATTTGTTTTATTTTGCCTAAAAATCCATTAACCAATTGCAACATCAAAGTCAAATAAGAATATATTTCTATTACATTTCCTAGCACAATAATCCTGTGGGTACCATTGTCAGCAATTTCCAAATTGACTTGAACTCCTCACAAAAACCTGAAAATTGAAAAATAATTTGTGCTGCTATAAGGTATTGTTTGTCTCATACATTGTATTGGACTGATACTTATTAACTCATTGATTTCTGAAATATCTAATTTCCTAAAATTGTTACTTGTTTAAAAAACTTGTTTTAGTGATATCTGGGTTTTTCTTTGGATAGATAGTCTATATGCTTCTTAGTTTTTAATGGTAGTATTTTCTTTTGTTTATAACAATTAATACCTCCCTATCCCCCAAACCTGTCAGAGCTAGCATAAGAAAAATGAGACCTAGGATACATTGCAATAAGACCCCAACTACTTTTATTTATTTATTTATATTTATTTTTGAGTCAGAATTTTACCCCTGTTGCCCAGGATGTAGTGCAATGGCACAATCTCGGCTCACTGCAAGCTCTCCTTCCTGGGTTCAAACAATTCTCTTGCTCAGCCTTCCAAGTAGCTGGGATTACAGGAGCCCACCATCTCACCTGACTAATTTTTTGTATTTTTAGTAAAGATATGGTTTCACCATGTTGGCCAGGCTGGTCTCAAACTCATGATCTTAGGTGATCTACCTGCCTTGGCCTCCCAAAGTGCTGGGATTACAGGCATGAGCCACCGCACCCAGCCTATTTATTTCTTTATGATACATCAATGCCCATTCTCATTCTTTTAACCTTTACATCATTTTATTTTAAATATATCTCTTATAAACAGCACATAGGTGTATTCAAGATTTTGAGTGAAGCTGAAATTTTTAAGTTATAATAAATGAGCTGATCCTTTAATATTCATTTTCACAACCAATATATTGCAAAGAATATGTATCATACATTATACTCAATTCTATTTTGCATAATTTATTTTCAGAAATCATAATTGAGCTCAAATATTTCTTTCTTTGTTATACTGATTTGATTAAATTAGATCCTGACTGACTCTCTTAGTGATTAAACTTTCATTACAAATTTTAAACAACAGAAACTACAAAGCAACCAGCTAACAATTTCATAAGGTTAAAATCTCATATGTCAATATTGACCTTAAATGTAAATGGTTGAAATGTCTCATTTAAAAGGCACAGAATGTTATGTTGGATAAAAAAACAAGACCCAGTTGTCTTCTTTTTCAAGAGACCCATCTCACACGTAATGAAACCCATAGACTCAAAGTAAAGGGTGGAAGTAAGGTCTACCACACAAATCAAAAATAAAAATGTTGTAATATCAAACAGACTTCCAACCAACAACAGTAAAAAAGGACACTGAAAGGCATTACATAATGATAATGGGTTCAGTTCAACAAGAAGTTTTAATTATCCTAAATAAATGCACACCCAATATTGAAGCACCCAGATTCACAAGACAAGTGTTCTAGACCTACAAAAAGACTTAGCCACACAAAAATAGTTGGTGGCCGAGGGGTTTCAGCACCCCTCTGACAACATTACACAGATCATTGAGCCAGAAAACTAACAAAGGAATTCTGGACTTAAACTAGACCCTTGACCAACTGAGTCTAATAGACATTTACAGAATACTCTACCCATCAATTACAAGATATACATTCTTCTCAGCTTCACACAGAACATGCTCTAAGATCAACCATATGCTCAGCCATAAAGCAAGTCTCAAAATAATTTTTAAAAAGTAAATAATAACAACCACGCTTGCATAACACAGTGGAATAAAAATAGAAAAACAAAACAATCTCTAAAAAATATACAAATACATGGAAACTAAATGACTTACCCCTGAATGACTTGGATAAACAATAAAATCAAGGTAGAAATGTAAAAAATTTTTTGACGTAAATGAAAAACAGAGACATAACATCACAACCTATCTTCAATGTAGCAAAATCGGTATTAAGAGTAAAGTTTATAGGGCTAAATGCCTACCCCGAAAACTAAGATGATCTAACATCACACCTAAAGGAACTAGAAAAATAAAAACAAATTAACCCAAAACTAACAGAAGAAAAGAAATAACTAAAATCAGAGAGAAACTTAACAAAATTAAGAGCTAAAATTCCATATAAAGAATCAACTAAATCAAAAGTTGATTACTTGAAAGGATAAAAACAAGATTTTTTCTCTAGTGACAAAGAAAAAAATAAAGAAGATCCAAAGAAGCACAACTAGAAATGACAAAGGTGACATTACAACCAATCACAAAAAATACAAACACACACACACCCCAAAATACAGAGATAATTATGAATGCACACAAGCTAGAAAACCTAGAGAAAATTGATAAATTCCTGGAAAAACACCACTTTCCCAGATTGAGTTAAGAAGAAATTGAAACACTAAACAGACCAACATTGAGTTTCAAAATTGATGTAGTAATAAAAGAACCTACCAACTAAGAAAAGCCCTGAACCAGAGAGATTTACAGCCAAATTCTACAGAAGTACAAAGAAGAGCTGGTACCAATTCTACTGAAGCCATTCCAAAAATTGAGACAGATAGGCTCCTTGCTAATTCATTTTATGTAGCTAGTATCAATCTGATGCCAAAACCTGGCAAAGACAGAAAGATAAAGGAAAACTACAGATCAATATCCCTGATAAACTTAGATGCAAAAATTCTCAAGAAAATACTAGGATCTGAATTCAACAGCACATTAATAAGTTAATTTATCATGATCAAGTATACTTAATTCCTGGGGTGAAGGGTTATTTCAACATACACAAATCAACAAATATGATTCATCATACAAACAGAATTAAAAACAAAAACCATATTTTCATTTTAATACACACAGAAAAATCTTTCAATAAAATCCAGCATTTCTTTATGATAAAAACTTTCAAGAATCTAGGCATTGAAGGAACATATCTCATAATAATAAGAGCCATCTATGACAAACCCATCGTCAACATCATACTGAATGGGCAAAAACCAGAAGGAAGAATTCCCCTTCGGGATAAGACAAATATGCACATTCTTACCACTTGTATTCAACATAGTACTGGAAGTGATAGCCAGAGCAATCAGGCAAGATAAGTAAATAAAAGGAATCAAATAGGAAAAGATAAAGTCAAACTATCTGTCTTTGCAGCTGATATGATTTTGCACTCAGAAAACACTTAAGACTCCACCTAAAGTTTCCTGAAGCTGATAAACAGTAAACAACTTTATGACAGTAGTTTCAGAACACAAAAGTAAATTTCAATACAGTTTTAGTATACAAAGTCAGTGTATAAATATCAGTAGCATTGCTACATAACAGTAAAGTACAAGCTGAGAATCAAATCAAGAATGCAATCCCATTTGCAATAGACACACCAAAAATTACCTAGGAAAACATTTAACTGAAGAGGTAAAAGATCTCTGCAAGGGGAATGACAAAACACTTCTGAAATAAATCAAATGAAACAAAAAAAAAGAAGAAAATTTCATAGTCATGAATAGAAAAAATTAACATAATTAAAATGGCCATACAATCCAAATAAATCTACAAATTCAGTGTCATGACATTCAACTACCAATGTCATTTTTCACAGAATTGGAAAAAAGTTATTCTAAAATTCATATGGGACCAAAAAAGAGCCTGAATAGTCAAAGCAATTCCTAGCAAAAGTAACAAACCTGGAAACTTCACATTACCCAGCTTCAAACTATACTATAAGGTTATAGTAATCAAAATGGCATTGTACTATTACAAAAACAGACATATAGACCAATGGAACAGGATAAATAACCCAGAAATAAAACTGCATGCCTACAACCATCTTATCTTTGACAAAATTAACAGAAATAAGCAATGGGGAAAGGGTTCTCTATGTAATAAATAGTGCTGGGATAGCTACATAGCCAAATACAGAAGAATGAAACTGGACCTCGAACTTTCACTATATACAAAAATTAACTCAAGATAAATTGAAGACTTAAATGTAATATCTTAAGCTGTAAGAAACCTAGAAGAAAACCTAGGAAATACTATTTTGTATTTCAGTATTGGGAAGGAATTGATGATGAAGTCATCAAAAGCAATTACAACAAAAACCAAAATTGACAAATGGGACCTAGTTAAGCCAAAAAACTTATATACAGCAGAAGAAACTATCAACAGAGTAAACAAACATTTACAGAACCGGAGAAAATATTTTCAAATTGTGTATCTGATAAAAAACTTGTATTCAGAATACACAAGAAGTTCTACAACTCAAAAAGATAAGCAACCAAATTAAAATAAAGGCAAAAAATTTGAATCAACATTTTGCCAAAACATCTAATATCTGGAATTTATAAAAAAATTAATTAAGCAAAAAAATCCTTAAAAATAGGCAAAGAACATGAACAGACACTTCTCAAAAGAAGAATACAAGTGGTCAATAAGCATATTTTAAAATGTTCCACATCACAAATAATTAGAGAAATGCAAATCAAGACCACAATGAGATATCATGCCACATCTGTCAGAATGGCTATTATTAAAAGTCTATAAACAATGAAATTGGCAAGGCTGCAGAGAAAAGGAACACTTCTACCCTGTTAGTGGAAATGTAAATTAGTTAAGTCACTCTAAAAAGTAGTATGACTGTTTCTCAAAGAACTTAAAATAGAACTACCATTCAACCTGGCAATCCCATTATTGGGTATGTATCCATAAAAAACAAATTGCTCTACCAAAAAGACACATGCACTCACATTATCGTCACAGCACTATTCACAATAGCAAAGATATGGAATCAATCTAGGCTGCAATCAATGGTGGACTGGATAAATAAAATATGGTACATATACACCATGAATACTACACAGTCATAAAAATGATTAAATTATTTATTTTGCTGCAACCTACATACAACTGGAGGCCATTATCCTCAGTGAATTAACACAGGGACAGAAACAAAATACCGTAAGTTCTCATTTGTAAGTAGAAATTAAACATTGTGCACTCATGGATGTAACAATGGTAACAGTAAATGCTCGAGCTCACAGCTCAGCACTTGAGCTCCTACCAGAGATAGACTGTCTCTTCAAGCAGCTTTTCAACCCCCATATATCAAAAGAGATCCCTCATTAAGGAGAGCTAAGGCTCACATCTGGCAGGTATCCTTCTAGGATGAAGATAACAAAAGAAGAAACTGGAAGCAACCTTTACTGTTCTGCAGCTGCCACCAGTGATCCCCTGGCAACCGGGGTCTGGAGTGGACCTCCAGCAGTCCTACAGCAGAGGGAGCTGACTGTTAGAAGGAAAACTGAGAAACAGAAAGAAATAACTTCATCATCAACAAAAGGGATGTCCACTCAGAGACCGCATCTGAAAGCCACAACTACAAAGACCACAGGTAGATAAATCCACACAGATGTGAAGAAACCAGTGCAAAAAGGATGAAAACACCCCAAACCAGAACACCTCTCCTCCTCCAAGGAATCACAACTGCTCACCAGCAAGACAAGAAATAACAAACATCAGAGCAGAACTGAAGAAGATAGAGACACAAGCAAGGGAACAAAGCTTGATGGAAAATGAGTCTGATGAATTGACAGAAACAGGCTTCAGAAGGTGGGTAATAAAAAACTTCTGTGAGCTAAAACTACATGCTCTAACCCAAAAAGAAGCTAAGAACCTTGAAAAAAGGTTTGATGAAATGCTAATGAGAATAAACAACTTAGAGAAGAATATAAATGACCTGATGGAGCTGAAAAACACAACACCAGAACTTTGCGAAGTATACACAAGATTCAATAGCCAAATCAACAAAACAGAAGAAAGGATATCAGAGATTGAAGATCAACTCAGTGAAATAAAATGAGAAGGCAAGATTAGAGAAAAAGAGTAAAAAGAAATGAACAAAGCCTCCAAGAAATATAAGAGTATGTGAAAAGGCCTAATCTATGTTTGATAGGTGTACCTGCAAGTGACAGAGAGAATGAATCCAAGCTTGAAAACACTCTTCAGGATATTTCCTAGGAGAGCTTCCCCAACCTAGCAAGGCAGGCCAATATTCAAGTCCAGGAAATAAAGAGAACACCACAAAGACATTCCTTAAGAAGAGCAACCACAAGGCACATAATCGTCAGATTCACCAGGGTTGAGATGAAGGAAAAAATGCTAAGTGTAGCCAGAAAGAATGGTTGGGTTACCCACAAAGAGAAGCGTATCAGACTCAGCGCAGATCTCTTGGCAGAAACCCTATAAGCCAGAAGAGAGTGGGGGCCAATGTTCAATACCCTTGAAGAAAAGAACTTTCAACCTAGAACGTCAAAGAGGCAATTGCTGAGAGATTTCATCGCCACCAGGCCTGCCTTACAAGAGCTCCTGAAAGAAGCACTAAACATAGAAAGATGCACTAAACAACCAGTACCAGTCACTCCAAAAATACACCAAATGGTAAAGAGCATTGACACAATGAAGAAATTGCATCAACTAATGAGCAAAACAACTAGCTAGCATGAAAATGGCAGGATAAAATTCACACATAACAATATTAACCTTAAATATAAATGGGTTAAATGCTCCAATCAAAAGACAGACTGGCAAATTAGATAAAAAGTCAAAATCCATCAGTGTGCTATATCCAGGAAATCCAACTCACATGCAAGGATACACATAGGCTCAAAATAAACTGATGGAGAAAGATTTACCAAGCAAATGGAGAGTGAAAAAAAAAAACAAAACAGGAGTTACAATTCTAGTCTCTGATAAAGTAGACTTTAAACCAACAAAGATCAAAAGAGACAAAGAAGGGCATTACATAATGGTAAAAGGACCTATGAACGAGAAGAGCTAATGATCCTAAAAATGTATGCACCGAATACAGGAGCACCCAGATACATAAAGCAAGTTCTTAATGACCTACAAAGAGACGTAGACTCCCACATAATAATTGTGGAGATTTTAACACTCCGCTGTCAATATAAGACAGATCAAGGAGACAGAAAATTAACAAGGATATCCAGGACTAACTCCAATCTGGACCCAGGAAACCTAATAGAGCTGGTACCACTCCTTCTGAAACTATTCCAAACAATACAAAAAGAGGAAACCCTTCCCAAATCATTTTATGAGACCGACATCATCCTGATACCAAAACCTGATAAAAACTCAGCAAAAAAAAAAGAAAACTTCAGGCCAATATCCATGATGAGCACAGATGCAAAAATCTTCAATAAAATACGAGCAAACCAATTGCAACAGCACATCAAAAAGCTTATCCATTGCAATCAAGTAGGCTTCATCCTGGGTATGCAAGGCTGGTTCAACATACACAAGTCTATAAACATAGTTTACCACATAAACAGGACCAAAGAAAAAAACCACATGATTATTTCAATAGATGCAGAGAAAGCCTTTGACAAAATTCAACAGCGCTTTATGCTAATAACTCTCAATAAACTAGGTATCAATGCAATGTATCTCAAAAGAATAAAAGCTACTTACAACAAACCCACAACCAATATCATACTGAATGGGCAAAAACCAGAAGCATTCCCTTTGAAATCTGGTGCTAGACAAAGATGCCCTCTCTCACCACTCCTATTCAATATAGTATTGGAAGGTCTAGCCAGAGCAATCAGGCAAGAATAAGAAATCAAGGGCATTCAATTAGGAAAAGAGGAAGTCAAATTGTCTCTATTTGATATGACGTGATTGTGTATTTAGAAGACCTCATCATCTCAGCCTAGAATCTCCTTAAACTGATAAGCAACTTCAGCAGTCTCGTGATACAAAATCAATGTGAATAAATCACAAGCATTGCTGTACACCAACAACAGACAAACAGAGAGCCAAATCAAGAATGAACTGCCATTCACAATTACTAGAAAGAGAATAAAATACCTAGGAATACAACTAACATAGGATGTAAAGGACCTTTACAAGAAGAACTATGAATTGCTGCTCAAGGAAATAAGAGAGGGCACAAACAGATGGAAAAATATTACATGCTCACTGTTAGGAAGAATCAATATTGTGAAAATGGTCATACTGCCCAAAGTAATTTGTAGATTCAATGTTATCCCCATCAAGCTACCTATGACCCTCTTCACAGAACTGGAAAAAACCACCTTCAACTTCATATGGAACCAAAAGACAGACCGCATAGCCAAGACAATTCTCAGCACAAAGAACAAACCTGGAGGCTTCACTCTACCTGACTTCAAACTATACTATAAGGCTACAGTAATCAAAACACCATGGTACTGTACTAAAACAGAGTCATAGTCCAATGGAACAGAACAGACTCCCCAGAGACAATGCCAGACATCTACAACCATCTGATCTTTGACAAACCTGACAAAAACAAGCAATGGGGAAAGGATTCCCTGTTTAATAAATGGTGTTGGGAAAACTGGCTAGCCATGTGCAGAAAGCAGAAATTGGACCCCTTCCTGACACCTTACACTAAAATTAACTTCAGATGGATTAAATACTTAAGTATAAGGCCTAACACCATGAAAACCCTGGAAGAAAGCCTAGGCAAAGCCATTCAGGACATATGCATAGGCAACAAAACACCAAAAGCATTGGCAACATGCTAAAACACCAAAAACATTGGCAACAAAAGCCAAAATAGACAAATAGGATCTAATTAAACTCCAGAGCTTCTGTACAGCAAAAGAAACAATCATTAGAGTGAACCAGCAATCAACAGAATGGGAAAAAAATTTTGCAATCTGCCATTCTGACAAAGGGCTAATATGCAGAATCTACAAAGAACTAAAACAGACTTACAAGAAACAAACAAACGAACCCATCCAAAAATGGGCAGAGTACATCAACAGACACTTTTCAAAAGAAGACATATATAAGGCCAACAAACATGGAAAAATGCTCATCATCACTGGTCATTAGAGAAATGCAAATCAAAACCACATTGAGTTACCATCTCATGCCAGTTGTTTCATTCAGAGCTGCTGGGCAGGTATGTTTAAGTCCACTGCAGCAGAACTCATAACCACATTTTTCCCAGGTGCTCTGTCCTGGGAAGGTGGGGCTTTATTTATAAGTTCCTGATGTGCTGCTGCCTTTCTTCAGAGATGCCCTGCCCAACTAGGAGGTAGCCTACTCACAGTCTGCCAGCAGAGGCATTGGTGAGCTTCCTTGGCCTCCGCCCAGCTGCTGTGTGAACTTCTTTGCAGTTTTGTTTATACAGGTATAGTTAGAACTGCCTCAGTAATGGCAGTCTGCCTGAGTAATGGCGGACTGCTTCTGTAATGGTGGACTGCCTCATTTATGACAGATTGCTTCAGTAATGGTGGACTACCTCGGTAATGGTGGACTGCCTCAGTAATGTTAGACTGCTTCGGTAGTGATGGACTGCCTCAGTAATGGTGGATGCCATTTCTCCGACAGAGATGGACCATCAGGGGTCCAGCTGCCCTTGCTATGAAATTCTCAATTCAGAGTGTTTCAGATTGTTGGTCTTTGTGGAGGTGGGACCCTGTAAGCCAGATCACCTGGCTCCCTGTTTCAGCCCCCTTTTTTTCAGTTGAATTGGTAGCTCTGTCTCCCAGGATTTCCCAGTGCCAGTTGAAACGGCCACCCAGATTTGTGTGAGTTTTTGTGTGGACACCAGCTGAGCTGGCTGAAACAGCTATGCTGGAAACTCGTGGCACTTTCCAGCCCAGGAATATCCTGGTCTGTGGGCATAATAACTTATTTGGAAATGTGGTGATCACTCACCCTCTGTGTTGTTCTTGTCGGGAACTGCATTCCAGAGCTGTTGCTATTTGGCCATCTTCACAAGTTTAATTTTTATTATTTTAAAGACAACTTTTTGCTTTTTTAATAAAATTTTAATTATTGAATTTCAAAAAATATAACTAATATGTCTATGATTTAATTATGTGTGAATAAATTTGAATATTTGGATATTAATTCACCCCAGTAAATTATTTTCTCTTATGACTTTATTCCATTTTTTATCTCTAATTTAAGAACATCAACTTTATTAATGTTTAGACTTTAATGTCTCCTGTATTTATGATGTTTGTTATTGTTTAAATATTTTTCTTATACACCATTTTAATATTCTATTTTTTACTATATTCCTTGATTTTCTTTAGTTTTTTATTTATATTGTTTCAATTTAATGTGATTTTGCCTATTATTAATTTTAAATTCAGTTATAAAATGTTTTAAAAGTGGGAAAAATGTGTAGAAAACTATGAAAATAACAAAGATCCCATATATAATTTAAAACTGGTACTAACGTATCACTTTTTTTTCAGAATATACATAATATAAAGGTCTATGCAAAGCAAAGCATTTACTTTCAGTAGACTCTAGAGTGAAGATTACATTTTAAGAATGTACAGAAAGAAAGACCAGAAGGTAAAATAGGCTTTTGTTGATAAACCTGGAGAGCTAGTGTCATAGGCAGAAGGCTGAGAAATCTATGCTAACTCAGGTACAAATGCTGGTAGAGGTAATGAGGGACTGCGTTAAGAAAAAAAAAAAAAAAAGAAAACTTCTCTTTCGGGGTCCATGATGCGTGTGGTTTCAAAGGCAGGAGTTTCCCAGCACCATGCCTCCGTCCATGCCTCCATCCAGGAACGTAAAGTTCTTTGTCTGAGTTTTCTGAGCATGAGAGCTAGGTAGAAAAATCCAGGCGGGCTTCTTTGTCCAAAAAGCCCACCGAAAGCTCTGGGGGGAAGGGGCTCTGTTGTGGACCAGGCCACCAATCTGGTATCAGAGTAAAAGATCAATCACTTAAGAGGAAGTTTGAAAGAACTACTCTCATTGGATGAGAACATGAATGGGGAGGAAATAACTCAAGGATTCAAATCCCGCTTCTCCCTCCCTATACAGGCTCCTTCTCTGGATCCCCTCCCATGGCAGCATGGGAGTTGTCTCTCCTTCTCTCTCTCTCTTTTTCTCTCTCTGCCTAATAAATTTCTCTCTGCAACACTCTTTGGGTCCACAATATTTATTCAAATGGTAAGCTCACCATGCCTCTAGGGCCCCTTTCCGCATTCTTTGGGGTAAGAGAGGCCAAGGGCCTCGGATTGGGGAATTGGGAGTGTCTTCTGGATGCCCCGCTCCCTCCCCCAGTCACAGTAGGATATTGGGGTGAGAGAATCAAGCAAAGCTTTAGAAAGAGATCTGGGCTGGGGACACAAGCCCACAACAAGCTTTTCTCAGCCATTTACCAAACACAAGGTAGGCACAGGTGGGAGGCAAAAAAACCAAAGCAGAAAGTTTTTGAAAAGCTGAGTAATTTATTTTGGCAATTTTGATTCAGAGAATTTGGGTCTTACTAGTAGGAATAGTCTCAAATAAAGCAGCAGAAAACTCTTCAGGGTCAGTAACAAACCAGAACTAGAATAAGCCTTACTGGCATTAAATCTTAACAGCATCAGCACATACTTCAGGACACAGCCTTAATTGGTTAAGGTCTTCAGAGACAATATTGTCTTCCTGCACGGCTAGAAGGGGGAATTCTTACTATTTAGAGAAACCATCATGTGGATGCTGCAACATTTTTAATATACAACTCCTGGCATTTATTTACAAAAACATTTTGTCAAGCAAATATATAGCAAAACAACTTTAAAAAAAAGAAATAGCAACATATCCAAATATGATCAAAATATTTGGATTAACCACCTTACAATAACTGTGTAATATGTTCAATATAATGAAAGCAGAAAATAGTCAAAAATAAACAAAAATATGAAGAGTTTTACCAGATAATGGAAACTACTTAAGAAAAGAATCAAGTAGTCATTCTAAAATTGAAAAACAAAAAAAAAAAATAAATAAATAAATAAATAAAAATAAGAATTAACCAAACAGGATTAACTTAACAATAGATTTGAAACAGTAGGGAATAAAATTAATATTCTAGAAGGTAGGTCAATAAAATACTCATACACAGACAGAGAATAAAAGAAAATACAGGAAATATATTACATATATGTAGCTGTTAGTGAAAAGGTCTAATATGTGCATGATGCAATATTAAAAAAGGAAAAGAAGGAATAGAGTGGAAGCCAATAGATTTTGAAAACTGATCAAATACATGAAGCCACAAAGAGGAGAAAGACTATGAATCATAAACAAAATACACAAAAACAAAACTACACAAAGTTATCTTATGAAACACCATTAAGTACCAAAGACATGGAGAAAAGCTTAAAAGTAGCCAGAAGATAAAAATAAGTTTGTCTTTCAATGAACAACAATAAGACTTATAGATGACCTTGCAACAGAAACACTGAAAGTCATTATACTATGAAATAACATTTTCAAATTGCTATAAGGGAATAATTGTAACTTATATTTCTCCTTGCAGTCAAAAATATCTTTTAAAATTAAAGTAGAAAAAGGCTTTAACAGAAAAGCAGAAATAGAGAAAATAACCAGATCTGAACCAAAAAAAAAAATAATAATAACTAAAAAGACATAATTTATAATCTATAAAAACCATCAAATATCTAGGAGAAATATTTTTGTTTGTTTATATTTGCTAGGTACAAGTACATTTTGTACCATGCATAGATTGGGTAGTGGTCATGTCAGGATTTCTAGGCATCCATCAACCAAATAATGTATATATTACCCATTGATTAATTTCTCATCATCCAAGCTCCCTCATCCCCTCACTTTTCTGAATATTCACTCTCCATATCCATGTTTATGCATATTTTAACACTGATTTCTAAGTGAGAACGTATAATATTTGACTTTCTGTGTCTGGCTTGTTTCACTTAAGATGGTGACCTCAAGCTTCATCCATGTTACTACAAAAGACATCATTTTATTCTATTTCATGGCTGAATAGTATTCCGCTGTGTATATTTAGACCCTATTTTCCTTATCCAGTTACTCACTGATGGAAACTTAGGTTGATTCCATATCATTGCTTTTGTGAAAAGCTCTGTGATAAACATAGGAGCATAGGTATAACTTTAATGTATTGATTTATTTTTCTTTAAGTAAATACCCAGCATTGGGACTGTTTTATCAAATGATAGTTCTATTTTTAATTCCTTGAGAAATCTCCATACCGTTTTCCATAGAGGTTGTACTAATTTACACTCTCATCAACAGTGTGCAACAGTTCCCTTTGCTTCATATCCTTGCCCACATCTGTTCTTATTTTTTGTCTTTATAGTAATAGCCATTCTAACTGGTGTAAGATGATACCACATTATGGTTTTAATTTGCATCCGATTATGCTTAGTGATGTTGAGCATTTTTCATATACCTGTTGGCCATTTGTGTGCCTCTTGAAAAATGTATGTTCACATCCTTTGCCCACTTTTTAATGGAATTTTGTATATTTTTGTTGTTGTTGAATTGATGTCTTTGTATATTCTGAATGTTAGTGTCTTGCTGGATGCATAGTTTGCCAAAATTTTCTCCAAATCTGCAGGTTGCCTGTTCACTCTGTTGATTATTTCTTTTGCCTAGAAGGAAATTTAATGAATGTTATACAAGACCTTTATACTAAATAACATAAAATGCATAGAATTTTACTGAGAGTTATTTAAAAGATTTAGATAAACAAATATATGAAGTTCATAGATTATAAGACTATATTTTAAGACTGTCAATTGTTTTTTTCTATTGAATTTACTGATAAATTCAATACAATTTTATTTAAAATCACAGCTGTGTGTGTGTGCATGTGCAAACTGATTCAAAAATTCACACTGAAATGGAAAAGACCAAGTAGATGAAAAAATCTATAGGACTTACATTACCAGTTATAAGGACAAAAAGCTATAGCACATGATGGCATTAGGTCAGTGCAAAAATAATTGGCCTCTTAATGGCAAAACCGCAATTACTTTTGCACCATCTTTCAAGAATGGACAAATAGATCAATATAGTAGATAGAGATTCTAGAAACAGATCCACATATGTTTCCCAATTTATGAGAATAATGATACTGGATTATAGTAGGGAAGAGAAAACTTTTCAATAAATTGTGCTGGTCAAATGGATATCTACAGATATAATATGTACGTGTGGATGCTTGTGTATGGACAATATCTCTAGCTCATACAATATACTAAAATAAGTTAACAGATTTTAGATGTAAAATAAATGGTAAAAACAATAGTAAAAAATTATTTTTGGTCTGGGGGTAGGTAAATATTTCTTAAGATGTAAAAAGCAATTATCCACACATTTTTTAAAAAGCTAAATTAGACTACATTGGACTAGTTCAGTTTTAAATTTTTAGTTCATCAAAAAGCAATATCAGGAAGTAAAAAGGCAATCTACTAGATGTGAGGATAGATATGCAATACATTTACATGTTGAAGTACTTATGACCTGAATATAAACAGTATGTCTACCAATTAACAAG
The DNA here is from genome assembly GCF_001604975.1 of Cebus imitator. Classification (NCBI taxonomy): domain Eukaryota; kingdom Metazoa; phylum Chordata; class Mammalia; order Primates; family Cebidae; genus Cebus; species Cebus imitator. Next base: position 6,819,984 of record NW_016107395.1, read on the forward strand.
AAACAAAGCAGATAACAACCCATTGGAAACATGGACAAAAGCATTTTTTAGGCCATTCACGAAAGCATATATCCAAATGGTAAAAAACAAAGTCATTAGAGAGAGCGATTTAAATCTAAGATTATTACTGACACATCAGCAGTTAAAAGAAAAAAAGACAATATCAAGTATTGGTGAGAATCTGCAGTAATTAGACCTTCTACACTCTCCTATTGGAAGCTGATTAGTATAACTATTACAGAAAAATATCTAGTGATACCAAATAAAGCTAAATATGTGCATATCATATAACGCAGCAATTCATAGCAACAGTATTTATAATGGCTAAAACTATTCATACAAAAAAATTACATAGTATTGAAAATCTTTAAATACATTCTAGTGAAAATAAAAAAGATAAAGAGAGGTAAGCTTATTCATTCAAGATGAGTAATACAGCAAACTCAAAAAGGAAAGGAATACTTTAAGTGAAGAAACAAACCAGATCAAAACACTCAAAATACAGAGAATACTAAAACTACTAAAAGCTATTTTAAAAGATTAATATAATATACATTATGCTTGAATTACTTTATAGTTATCCCAAACATTGAAAATATATGTAAATAAAGGAGACGAAGATACTGGTTTTATGAACACGGCATGCCTTAGCTTTCCTCAGAATGCCAATCATGAATTTTTAAATTCATTATTAAATTTGTATGTTTTATTATCTTATTTTGGTTTATATTCATTTAGACTTATTATACTAAATTACTCATCTCATTACACATCTCATTTTTTCTCTTTTTCCTTCTTTCAATGTAAACATTTCTACCTGGGGCTTCTTTGCCATGGAAAATATGTCAATATGAAAACATCTCACCCCAAAATCCTTTGCCTAACTATTATTATATTTTTATAAGCTTGTTTATTGCAGAAGAAACTTTAAAATCTCCTTAGAAATCTTGTTAAAGCATATGCTTTCTTACATAGTCATGCCATCTCATTTATTTTTCTAAATATTTATAGATATTCTATGATTTTTAAATCTGTTTAGTTAACATCTCCCTATGTGAAGTCTCAAATAAAGGATTATGTTTAAGATATACAAAAGTTTGGAAGCAATTGTTTATCACAGGGACACTGGGTGAATTAATTCAGCTCGCTCAGGATGGCAACATGACTGAATCTGCATTGGTACTAACAGATGTTACAGTATGTTCGTACTTACCGCAACACTGATACTACAATTAAGTCATGTCAAAACTGCAAAATAATAGATTACTCACGACAAACACATTTCATTTAAAAATACAGTATGTCACAGTTCTAAAAATGGAAAATTATATTTCAAGTCATAATGATCTAAAGTTAAATTACCAAAATAGCTGAAAAGCTTAAATTGGATAGCAGTGACTATGCTATTCATGTATTGCCTATGCACAGAAGTGCTATGACAAATACATTTAAATATGCTTGATGTTCCAAAACCTGCAGAGGCAATTAGTGGCAATAAAATTTGTATTGAATTTGGATAAATTTTAGACAATTAGCCATCTTCTAAATGTGATTTTAGCCAAGTAATCCAATGGGACACGTGACTTATCCACATTTATTACTCATTAGAGGAGAGTAATTCCTGTCATAGCCAAACATCAAGGGATTTATTGCCATAAATTCAGATCAGCTAATGGACTCTGTAACCCTTTGTGCCAAAGTACAAATCCCTGGGTAAGATATATGAAATATAAATTGATCACAGATATGTGCTCTAATACAGACTGAATGTACACAAATACCTGAGATTTTCCAGTCTATATTTCTAATACTTTATAGAGTTTATATGTATACGTATCTGAGTTACTTCAACTCACATGGCACATATTCATCACACATACACACACACAGAGGAAGGAAAATTTTAATATTTCTCCTCATAAAACATACTCCAATTGTTTCTGACTAGAAGACTCTTAAGTGTTTTATATGTAGTATGTAAATGTTTATTTGCATATCCCACACACATTTTTTTCAAGTGTACTTCAATATCACAGACTGTACAAAAATGTCTCCTGGCTACTCTTAAACAGCCCATGAATTTGAAAACTATCACCCCAGACCTCAAACAGCATACCTCCTTGACTATTTTTCCTTCCCTTATAATTTTTCCCCTGATTATTGCTTATTTTCTAATAATCTGCTACACTGTTTTTAGGAGCAGAATACTTTCCCCTAAGATTCTTTCAATTCCCTTCTAGCCAAAAATGACACAGAAAAGCTTGGGGAAGTCACACATACTCATCCAGGGCACGGGTCACATTTGTTTACACATGAGTCCCTTCTCCTCATCTGTCTCTGAGGTGCTGATACTTTGGAGATGGCAGCTAACTGCTTTATTTCCCAGCAATGACATTTCCTGTCAGCAGCAGAAATGGCGTACCAGGTTTGACTTTATGAGAATGGCCTGTGGTTTTTCATCAAATTTAAACCATACTATGTGCTAGTGTGAGGAAGGAACTTACAGAACTTTTTATTTTACATTTTCAACTCAATTACACCGTCTGACATTGCTGGATATCATCAACAAATAAGGGCAAATAATTGAATTACCCTCTTTTCTTTTGGAATTTTTATTCTATTACCTCTGCGAGAAGGTATTTTCATTCTAATTTATTTGATGTTTTATTCAACTTGAATAAAATTTTTATTTTATTTAGTAACTTGATGAAATATATGTAATTTTCATGAAATGTTTGTGGGAGATTGTCACTAAGAAATTTTTTTCAATGCTAATAAGGTATACATTTGTGTGAGTACAAACACCACCCGAAATTTCAAGCCATTAATGTTACTTCTCTTTCAAAAGTAAATTTAACACCCATAACAGGATACTTAGCAAACTGAAAAGTATTTGTTCTATGCACAGGTCAGGGAAAGTTACAAATATCTGATAAGGAATGGGAATGTCCTGTTTGAAGGCCAGCACAAAAATTACCCTGATTTCTCGGTACTCTGCTAGAATCATAAGACAAATTAGCTTTTCACTGAAAAAGAATGAGATATTCTTCCTATTTCTCAGAACAGGAAAACAGGCTCACTTAAACTAGTCTAAGCCTATGCAAATATTGCAACAAACCAATCAGGGTATCCACATGACCCAAAGAAAACTTCTTGGTCTGCCCTCCCTGAGAAGGCAATCACCTTTCATCCTTATCTAGGACCTCCCTCAGCTTTTCTTTGGTTTATTTTGTTGATTTTCATTGAGTTTACTATGACCTGGAATATTTTATTTAGTTACGTAGTGTTTGGTCTCCTCTATAGAATGCAAAAATCCATGTTCCCAGGGATTTCACTACAAACCTGCAGCATCTAAAATAGGACCAGCACATGCTAGAGCAGTTACAAATACATAATGAATGAATGAAGGAAGGAATGAGTAAGTAAACAAGTTTCATTTCTATAGCTCCTTGCAGCTTAAAAATTATTTTATCCACTCTACCTTTTAAATTAAATTTAATTTCCTATATTTTTTGTTTATTTTGTTATTTTTCTTCCTATTTAGTTCTGCCCAAGCAAGGTAAACATAGAAAGAATATTCAAGTAATATATATGTGTTATCCCCAAGAATAAAAAATTATACATGGAAAAGAATAATTTTTTACAAAATAAATGAGTTCTACAAATATTAATTATAGTTTGGAGAATAGTGACATAAATTTAGGAAAGTGAAATCTGGGCAGATTTTGTAAAAACAGAGGTGAACCGGGTTTTGAAAAGTGGATAATATTTAGATAGGGGTTAAGATGTTAGAAGGGAACTAAGTACATACATAATTTTATAAACAAGAAAGCTCAGAGATAGGAAAGAGCAATTAGGGGCCAAGTAAAAGAGCTGTTTGCCTAAAATTAAACATTGTAAAGGCAGGAAATGGTAAAAGGGAAATTGGGAAAGACTTGTTAAAAACCAATCACAAAAGAAAACTTCTCAGCAGAGACCGTTCTCTGAGAGAATTAGATGTGAGGCAGACATATTTTGGATTGACAATGAAGAAAAATCTTTAGTACTGGGCATTTCCAGGGTATAAGTAAGTTTCTTAGTGGTGCTTCCTGAGCAGCATGAGAGCCATGGAATTAAGGTACACAAATGGGAAGTGCTAACAGTGTGGAAGACATTGGTGAACAGATGATCTGCTTTCTGCAGCTTCTACTTAAGCAAGTCTTGCATATCCACTTCACAAATGAGAATGACCTAAGAGATCATCTTCGGTGATCTTCAATGCTGGCTGCACATTAGAATCACCTGGGGAGCCCTAAATAACTATCAAAGCCTCGCCCCACTTCCAAACACACTGATGTAATATTGGTCTGCCGTAGGTACCAGGCATCAGCAGTTTTAAGATCTCCCCAGGTAATTCTAATGTGTAGCCAAGGTTGAGAACCACTGATCTAACCTAATGCTCACTCTTTGCAAACAAGGAAATTGATACCCAGAGAAATTAAATGTGACTCAGGGCCACACAGATTTTAAGTGGTTAATTTTTTCTCATCAATTCAGATTTACTTCTTGGGTTGTCTTTTCTAAAAAATACTTCTCCAGTGAGTCAAATGTAGGTATACTTCCCATAATATCCTTTACTGTTTTGGCAGATGCTGTCCCCGCTCTGTCTTCTTCTTCACTATTGGGATATTTCTTTAAGGGTGGATACGTGACATTTTTTAAGTCTTGTTTTTCCCGAATAAACAGTGCAGTGCTCAGTAAACATTTATGAATGAAAGAGCAATAAATGCAAACTAGCCCTGCTCCTGAAGGTTTATTTTAGTGTTTTTCCCATGTTCTCTTCCAGTATTCCTATTCTTCAGATTATGACTTCAAATTTGAAGGAGAGGGAGAAACTCACAGTTAAAATCTTCTTCTTTAGAATCACTCAAGGCCATTGTTGACTGGCTAGCTCCTCTCATCTACTCTCCTCATTTTTTAGAGAATAAAATCTCAAATTCCATACATGGGATTCAATGTTCTTAACAATAAAGTCACTATCTTTCTAAACTAATTCCCTAGAATACATCTTCAGATGATTTCATATTTCTTTCAAAAAGGGCATATGCTCTTAAGTCAGTTGCTTTTCCCTCTCCCTGGAATTCTCTTCCCCCTGGCCCTTTTTTATCCAACTAATACCCATCCATCCTTTAAATTGAAGCTCAAATATCATTTCCTTTGTGTAACCTTTCCCTGACCTTTCAGACAGAACAGATCACTTCCTATTTCATGCTCTCTTAGCACTCAGGACATTGTGCTGCAGTGGATGGGAGGCTGTAGGTGGATGCCCCTCCTCCATACAGCCCTGTATATTGCCTCTGGGAAGAGAAGTCTCCGTAGTTTTATTTATTTTCTACCCCAACACTTGGAACAATGATAATATATTTGGCACTTAATAAATGTTTGTTGGTTGAGGTCAAGTAAAAGCTTGTGAATTTTTTCTTAGGTGTTCTTTGGGTTTTAATAGTTTAACTGTATAAGCAACCAAACTCAAATGATAAATCAACAACAAACCAAAGAACTATACTTGGAAACCCAATCTTGATACTATTAACTGAAATTTAAGATATTCACTACAGTGGCAAAATTCTGGGTCTCCAGTTCTAATGAATTTCTAAACAGGTTAACTGTGGTTCCTAGTTTATAATAGTGTGAAACTGATGTATTCCTTAATGTTAGATTGTTAGATTTTTTTTTTCCTTTTTTCTTTCTTTTTTTTCTTTTTCTTTTTTTTTTTTTTTTTTTTTTTTTTTTTTTTTTTTTTTTTTTTTTTTTTNTTTTTTTTGAGATAGAGTCTTACTCTGTCACTGGGGCTGAAATGCAGTGGTGTGGTTGCTGCTGATTGTACCCTCTCCCAGGTTCAAGCAGTTCTCTTGTCTCAGCCTCCCAAGTAGTTGAGTCTATAAGCATGCACGACACCTGGCTAAAATTTTTTTGTATTTTTAATAGACATTGGGTTTCACCATATTGGCCAAGCTGATCTTGAACTCCACCTGCCTCGGCCTCCCAAAGTGCTGGGATTATTACAGGCATAATAAGCACCCCAGCTGGCCTGATGTTAGATTTCAATGTTCATCCATGATCTAACTTCAAATTCTGGCCACTATGCTCTTCCCTCATAATGACAGAAATATTGAGATTTCTAATCAATTTGTGTGTGTGTGTGTGTGTGTGTGTGTGTGTGTGTGTGTGTAATTTGACTGGCGGAGTAAATTAACCCATGTATATTTAAGAACAAATATGTCAAATATATCAAATTTTGAACGTAAGGAATAAATAGAAAATGAGTTATTCTCTGGTGCCCAGCTTCTTTTATAAACATAGATAAAAATGCCCCTATAGCAGCTAATTACTTCATTAGGGTTATTTCAAAGTTACAAATAGAGTAATCTCATTTAAAATGATGGTTATGTAGTTGAGAAATAATTAATTGAAAAGCAATTGGAGCATGGCCCCAATATTCTGCAAAAGAGCTCGATTCATTAAAAACATCAGCATCACCACCATAAGATGTAGAAATTGAGAGAGATGGGCAGGATCTTGGAGATACTTTTATAAATAAGGAAACTGAGTCTTAGGACCATCAACCAAGTCACCGAGAATCTCATAGCTAGTTCTCAGTATAGTGGGTGCTGTAGCGCAAGCTGGGTGGTTGCTCTTTTTTCCATCCCATACGGCTTCTCTTTGTAAAGCTTTATCTTGCAATTCTATTTTCATTGCAGATCAACCACTTGAGTTCATTTTTATAGTTCCATTAAATTCAATATGAAGAATTATCTGAGACTATTTCTTTGAATATTTACTTTAGTGCATACTTTTGCATGTTTCAGAAATGATAAAATCTCATCAAATTCACAATAAAATGATTTTGTTCCCACAAGAGCAAACTGTCTCACTACCATGTCATCTTTCATGTTTGTGAAACACTGGTCCCTCTTGGTTGTGCTTCCCACCTCCCTGGGTAAAAGTTACCATTCTTGAATCTCTATCTTAGATGAAAATTTCTCCAGGAAAACACTCAAGACTCTCAGTTATGTGCTGTTATTATGCATATCATAAGCACCCCACATACTGTCTCTGCATCTTCACATATCTGAGGGGCTTTCTGGTGCATATGTGCCCATCCCCTAGTTTCCCTGAAACTTCTCAAACTGGATAATGCATACCTATTCACATGGCTACCTAGGAAATCACTATATTCTTATGTGACTTTTGTCATCAATTAGTTTTGAGTGGATATCTGAACCTTTCTGAAACATTGTAATGCAATATTTCACCTTCTTATAGTTGATCTATTGATCTATTGGTGTGCTTTTGACCCATCCTGACATTGTTGTCTTCCCTCCATTTTTTAGGTAAATGGCCTGTATTCATCTAATGGGTAGAAAATTGCTAAATATTGAAGTAGATCATGTTATTTTCCAGAATGAGACAATGGTGGCAGGAGTGCAGCATATTTGGTTACAAGATACATTTTCAGCTCTGGTTTGGAGTACTGGGTAGTTACGTGCATATGGTGGTTAAAGCCATGATGGAACAACACATCTGCTGTCTCAGCATGTGATTTAGTAGATATTAGGCTGCCTAATAAATTTCTCTCCCACCCAAACTTTCACTGGTGACCTACATCTGTGATTTTACAGCAGGATGTTCCTGGCATTCTAGAAAGTAATTTTAAAAAATGTTTAGCTGAAGCCTCTTGGCTGTTGGAACTTTTCCATTTTGGTGATAGACTGGATCCTTGTAGCAAGATTGAAACAAGTTTAACAAGACACAAAGACCAACTGTCAATTCCCCGGGGCCATGTAGTCAACATATGTTCTAATTAAAAATTAATTTTTGTCCATTTAAATTAAGTTCTTAGTCATACTAATTGTCTATTTCTTCCCATTCTTTGTCTTTCAATCCCCTGACCTGAAGTTCCTGTGTCAAAAGATTGGACACAAATATATCTTCTCGGGTTGGGGGATGTGGCATTTACCAAGGGCTGACAAATGGGAAATGGAAGAGAACAGGAGGATAGAAGATTTGTAGGTCGTTTATTGTCAGTATTTGTTGCTTTAAGTACTCACTGTGAAAGGTACTGGGGCAGACTGATCCCCCTGTAGCCACATAAGACTGATTGGAGGGTTTTGTACTCTTTCTAGCAGCAATGACCCATCATGTATAAATGCCTGAAGAGGAGCTTTTAAGACTGGCTTTGTGTAGTTAGCTTGGGAACCAAGAGCAGGAAGTCAGAATAGATTCCTTCTTACAACTTTCACCTGTAAATTATTCACTTTTCCATAGATGTGTTTACTTTCTAATTTGAGTAAATATGAAAAAAAAATTCCTTTCTCTGACCTTTCTGATTTGTCCAAATATGTGCATGTTTGGGGAAAGAGAGGATTTAAATCTTTTCATAATGATTCTTCTGCTTAACCTGTCTCAGCCTCAATTTTCTCATCTGTAAAAAAGGCATAATAATATATTTTTGGGAGGTGACAATGAATAAATGAAATGATATGTGTCGAGCTCGTGGCATATTGCCTGGTTTTTCATAAATGCTTTGTAAATTGTTGCAATTAGTAAGCAGCATATTGGCACTGCGCCCTAGCACACTGCAAAAGAAAGAGCTTCATATCAATGTGACTTGGAGAGTGAGCAACGAGGTTTTCCTTTCTAGCTGCTTCATAGTCACAAAAAAAAAAAAAAAAAAAAACCAGCCAGTAGTCTTTGGTCAATTTTCAGGGAAATGAGAGAATGAGAGAAAGAAAGAGCAAGTTGAAACTTCCAGACTCAAGAAGAAAAGTTGCTGTTCAGTGCTTTCTTGGAAGCTATAAAAATACTGAATTTCTAAATGCCTTCAAAATTTAATGGTATTATTTATGTCGAATATTTTTAATTTAATTCATGCCTTAATAGCAACAATAACAGTTTATAATTCAGATCTCTATAATTTTCAAAACCCTATTATGCAAAATTACCCTCTTTACCACAATTCTGTGGGAACAGCAAGGGCTGCCTTCTGACTCCATTCTCCTGAGAATTTAAGAGGCTGTAAGAAGGGACAGCCTCCCTGTTATTCAGATCAGTATTATGACCAGGAAAAGCACCCCAATTGTTTGGCTTCCTGGCCCTTGTAGTAGGCTGAGTCATCACTTGCCAATATTGTTATGGACTCTGAGGCAATAGAATGTAATAAAGTATAACCACAATTACTCATCCATAATACAAATAAATTCGTTTGGATATGCTTCGTGGCATGATTTCAAACAGCTCACAGACATCCTGTGCCATCTCATTCACTCTCACAGGCCTCTGAGGTCAGGGAGATAACAGTATTAGTGTTGTATGATACCAATACAAATCTGCTCTAAATACTGTGGGGATGCTGGTAGTGTTATTTCTGGACTGCAGTATGGAAGTTCCATGAGCCAGTGGAAATCAATCACTCAAGAATATCATTTAGATTTTAAGTAATTTTTAAATTTAAAATTAAAAAACTGACCACCCTTTACTGAATGGAATATTTTGCTTAAATGAAATATTTATATCCTAACTCATGATAAGGGCAAAGATGTCACGTGCTGTAATTATTTTTTTCATGTTATAAATTTTTAGGGTATGTTTTTAGAAAGTTATTTCCTTTTTTTTTTTCATTTCATTTTAGGATCCTAGCTGTAAATCAGCAATGCAATACAACATGTATTTGGATGAAATATCACAGGAACTTTTCATTTTAGTTAGGGTTATATTAGTTTACTTATAACTTACAAAAATTATGTCCATGTCACAAGGCCCTTTTAGGGTTTGTCTTTCAAATAGTTGTAACTTATTTGATAGCAAAACATATTGCTTAAACAGATAACAACATTCTAAAAAATGTCCTGGAACTAGAATATTCTAGCATGAAATAGTATCAATCTTTTGAAAAGACACTTTATAGTAACATAAATATTTTAAATTATTCACTTTCAGCATTGAAAATCATATTTAGTTCTTTGGGACAAATGTATTTTATTTTTAAAATGCCTTGTAAAGATTTTCTTTCATTCATTTGGTCCTATTAACTTAAAATTTATAGAAATTGGAAAGTAACACTTGTTTCCTGTGTGATAAGACACAAAGAGAAACAGCAGCCATGTTTCTACTAATATTCTCTCCAGCACGGTGCCAGTAATTCCCTATCTTCTGTAATGCCTCCAGTGACTGGAATCATTAATCCCATGTTTTGAAAATTATTTAAGATTGAAGGTGCCACAGTTGTACATATTGGTTCAGTCTCTAGAGCCCTAAGAAAAGATTTAGTGCATTTTCAAAAGAATTTTGCAGGTAGGAGCCCAAATGGATTTTCAACTAGGCCTCAACCTTTTTGAAACCTACCGATGTTGAATAGTCTTTTACTGGTTGCCATGCCAACTGATACCAGAGGAACACTCTGCAGTGTGTTCATCCCCTAGAAAGCTTCACCAGATGTCTTCAACAAATTGCTATGAAAAGACTTTGGTCTGTCAGCCTTGTTAGGAGATAAAAATCAGGCTAAGAGACGTCCCTGCCTCCACTTCTGATAAAACCAACCCATAAAATATGTAGACTTGTTCCACTCTCACAATAAACCAGTAAAATCTCTCACCCCCACCCCAACCCTCCTTACTTCCTGTAGCAGGATTTTTAAAATATTTATGCTCTTAATTCTACATGAAGCAGAGGCCATTATGTGTTGCAGCTGACATTGTCTGGCCGAGCAAAGCGAGAAGCATCTGGCTAGCAGCAAGGAAAGACTGCAAGTTGATAAATTATTGATTTACATAAATCAACACCCTTTAAATATTGGTCTTTTGAAGAAAAAAGCTTTTATGTTATTTCAGGTTGAAAAGTGTTAAGATGATAAACACAAATCAGCTGTGTCATGATTTTATATTTCTAATCAAACATATACAGACATCACATGAATATTTACAGTATATCCTATACATTTAGGACCAAATGACTAAACTTTGCTTTTGTGAAGATCAAATAGGCAAAAAGGAATATTTTTTCAAACATATTTAAATTTTAAAATATTTTTCCTGCCTAAATATTAATACATTTTCTGTACTGAAAATGAAAAAAGAAAAATTATTTAAAGGGTCATTTTCTTTAGGAAGAGAAAAAAGAAACCTGGCAAAGAAGATCCGCATGGAATATTATTTACATGCACCAACTGGCGTCTGCATGTTTAAATTGTGGGTTTGCACGTGCAAATGAATCATTAACTGTCAAATTACTTGTTTGCATATGCAGTTATTCCAAGCAGTATAAAAATGTGTGGAATTTGCATATACAATTGAGGCTTAGGCATTTACAAAGCTTGATTTTTAAACAGGAATTTTAAATCTTACTGCTAATTAGCAAGATAAGGAATTACCAAATTGAATCCAACATGTATTTTGGACTACATTGTTGTACTGCAGTTCAAATTCAAAGCCCAGACAAATCACCTAAATTTAGGTTTAATCAGCCATATAATGCTATCTATTTGTATTTCCAGGATGATATGACCCTTTGTCATTCTGCGTGTGTGTGTGTGCATGTTTCACGTGAATGTGAACATCTATTTGATATGTTTGCATTTTGACATGTACAAGAGAAACAGTTTTAGAAATGTAGGAGACAACTCATATTCACATTTTTTTAATCTTTCCTGGAATTCAGTTATTTTAGCATCACATTATCCAAGTCATCTGATTAAAAATTCCATTTTACTTCAATTTTTTGTTGTGACAGTTCTATAAAGTCAGATCTATTGAGTTTCTTCCCATATTTCAAAGTGAACTAGAAGCATGGACATTCATGACATGGCTCCTTATCAAAGAACAATAAAATAGGAGTTTAACAAAATATCTATAAATTAAAAAAAATAAAGATTTTCAACACGGAGAAGAAAATTTGCTCAAAAAATTTAGTTGATTAAAGACATTGCTTTACACAGAGAGAAGACAACTTATCACTGTCTGTCTCCGGATAATAGATTAGAAAGAAATTAATAGAAAATACTATACCATGTATAAAATATAAGAGGCATTTTTACAAATGAAATTAAATTTTTGTGTTGTTATAGATTCCATTTATATAGATGTTTATGTCTTGGATGTTTTAAGAGAAGTCCCGCAAGTTGTTTGTTTGGGAGTTAAAGAAATTGTAGTACTGAGGGATAAAGGAACAGGGACAATACAGGTTGGGTTATCAAGCTAGCCACCACTTTGCTGGGCTGGAAAAAGCCTGTGGGCTAGTGTAAAAAGCTTATCTTAAAGTTATCTAAGGTAACCTGCGTGATGCATCATGCTCATTAAACAGTGGCAGTTGGAAGCCAGGTCAGCGTGCACTAAAGTGGAAATGAGAGGATGTGGACTTGTTGCTGCAATTATGAATATATGAATACATTAGTCCCCCTAATTTTTCTCTCTATTCTATACAAACATTTTAGTAACTTCATTAAGATACTCATACTCACTAAAGCAATTTTGCGTTGCCTATATTAATGTGTCTATAATCCATCATGTGAATTGATTTTACTCTTAGCAACACTAAATAAATCAATTTCTACAACAGCTACCCAACTTTCGTATGTGCATTAAAATCAGCCTGGGGCACTTGACCACTTGGCTTACCAAACCCCATTTCCAGGGATCTTGATGCAGGTGGTTCATATGGATCATATACTGAGAAAATTGTTCTACAGAACACTCAGTTAAAATTTTATTCCAAAAAATATTACCACATATAAGGGTGATAGTCAATATTTTTTCTGACTTATGGCTGATAGACCACCATGCTCTTTTAAGGTAACAGAATGACACAATGAAAGAACTCTCATCCAGTTTTTGAAAGCCTGGATTAAACCCCTGGCAATGCCAGGTATTAGCTGTGTGAGATACAAAACAACACTTACCCTCTCTAAGCCCTAATTTCAACACCTGCAAATAATACAATACAGCAACTATATTATTTAGAAATTCAAGTGTTTCTAAAATTAAACTCAAAGGAATTTTTTGGTTGTCATCCACCTTCCTTCAAACTACATGTATAATTTAGGAATTATAAAAATTTATATTTATTGGCCTACTTAAGATGGAATACTAATTCAACTTAAAGTTTCTGTGATTTAGGACAGTTTACTTGATCTCTTCAGATCTTTTATTTGTTTTGTATTAAATGAAAACAATGAGTTAGGGTTATTTCTTAAGTTTCGTATAGCTACGACATTCTATGAGTCATTTGATTTTGTTTTGTAAAAAATATTAAATTGCACATGGTTAGCCCCACATTTCCTTGTGTAGTTTGTATTCTCTAGAGCAGATGCTGATATGGAGTTTGGGGTACAAGACATTTATTAGGAATTAACAACTATGGAAGGAGAGGGATAAAAGCAATCTAGGGGCCGGGCACAGTGGTTTAAGAATATAATCCCAGCACTTTGGGAGGTGGAGGTGGGCGGATCAAAAGGTCAGGAGTTCGAGATCAGCCTGAAAAACATGGTGAAACCCTGTCTCTACTAAAAAGTACAAAAATTAGCAGGGCGTGGTGGCACATGCCTGTAATCCCAGCTACTCAGGAGGCTGAGGCAGGAGAATCACTTGAACCTGGGCAGCAGAGATTGCAGTGAGCTGAGATCATGCCATTACACTTTAGCCTGGGCGACAGAGTGAGACTCCACCTCAGAAAAAAAAGATCTGTGGCAGAAGTCAAACTGCTATTGGACTCAACAAATCCAGCAGCCTGGACTGAGGTTTGCGTGTCAGTGTTTTCCCATGGGGCTGAACTGACCGAGCCTTCACACACCACCCACTTTGCTTAGTCACCTGATGCAGGCTATCCTGAGAGAAGCCTGATCCCAATCAAGGTGGCTCTCTATAGCAGAAACAACCGCGCTCCTCCTCTTGAAGGAGGTGACAGCTGGGGGTTGTCTGCCAACTACACACATGGTGATGTTTTGCAAGTCCTTTCTTGAAGAGAAATCTGGCCAATGCATTTCTATTTCAACCTTCACCACATTTCCCAAAGACTAAAATACATGGGCTGTAACTTCCCTACAAGAGAAAAATGACTGGTTGTCAAGATTGCTTTATAGACAGTCCAACATTCATGTCACACTTATTTGCAAACTCTCTCTAGTACTGATGTTTGCCTGAGTGATTTTTAAGTTGATAGTGTTTGTGGCCAAAAATGTGGATGTAGAGAGCACAAGGTGTTCCTTCTCAAGGTGGGTCAGCACATTTACCTCTTCTGGAATCATTAATACTTGGGTGCTAAAACATATGTGTATTATATGAACATGAAACATGTAAATTATTCATAGAGGTATTATAAAACAGCATGTCTGCGTATGCTACGCTTGACAGTGAGGGTGGAGGATGGTAAATTCAAGCCCTGCTTCAACACCACACAACATCTGGACTACTCTCTCTTCCCTGAGCCCCCATTATATTTTGCAATGAACCTCTTATTTGAGTGTATCAGTTCCAACAAGGCAAAGCTCATGTTTAAACACGTTCTTCTCAGTCATCACCATAGTAGACATTGCTGATGGCCTGCCTCATATCTCCTCTGCCCACCTCTGAGTTCATCTGCAGCTGTGTAGAAAGTTTCCTGGAAGGCTGACATCTTCCCACTTTAAGTGGCTGTTTTTCTCTACCTCCGTGCCAGAGAACAACTAAAAACAGCTGGCAGAGGACACTTCCGCCCCTCCAGCAATCCTTCTCCCATGGCAGATGAGAAGCGGTGTTCATATGTTCCCCCCACCACCATCTCCAAGTTTCAAGGGGTTCTCAGTGTGTCTGCAACAGAGTGAAGCGCCAATTGCCCCCTTATAGATATTCTGTTTCCTGTCTCACTTTCTATACTTTCTTTACTTGTGCTTTACATGGTCACCTACTAAATCAACTATCTGCAACCAATTCCTTGTCTCAGGATCTCCTTTTGCGAGAGTCCAAACTAGAACAACCACTGTATGTCCAGTAACTTTGTGTCTGGGGCTTAACAGTTCAGCAAATGAGTGCTCCATTCTCAGAGTGTAGGCGTCCAGTTTTAGCTGAAAGTCTTGGGTCCAAAGCAGAGGACCCAGTCTCTAGTCCTCACACGACTATTTACTGTTCCTGTGACTTTGGGCTCTGGGCTTCACCTTCCTCCTTTGCAGTCACCTTCCTCACAGGGTTAGTATGAGATCAGAGGGTATGATGCACACACATGAAGGCATCTCAGATTATAAAATGTTCCACTTGGCATTTATGTAACTTATGCAAGTTATGTAAGTTTCCTTTAGTAGATTCTAAACTCCTGTGGTGGGGATCATGCTTCAATAAGCTGTATATTCCTAGATGGTCATAGGGTACAGCCTGGAAATTGGAACATAATTAATAATTGAAGAATGTATTTTAAATAGCCAATGTCATCCCCAGGGCTGTAAACGGTGATGAGCAATAAACATTTTCTCTGTCAAGTGCATTATTGCCCAGCTGGGAGAAAAGACAGCACAGGTAAAAGAATCAGAGAGCTGAGCTCTGTGGTAAGCTTCTGACTAAGTGCCGAGGGGGTGAAGAGAAGGGAGACATCGTATTTGCTAGGTTAGTTTTGGCAGGTTATGGGAGAAGTGAGACCTGGCGAGCACCAAAGCCTGGGCCGGAAGAAACCTATCTAAAGGATCTGTAAAGAAGTGAGAACAGCATGTAGATACGCCAAAGGAGTAAGCAACTTTGTGTGTCCTGGAGACAGGGTATGAGGTCACAAGATCGTAGAATGCAGAAAAGCAATGTAGGATATAGCCAAGAAGACGAGCTTGGAGTCTGTATGTCTGTCTTGGGATATCACTGGGTCCTGGCTACTGTAGATAACCCTCCATTTCCATATCTATATTAATGGGATGATAAAATCAACCCCCAATGTTGTATGACACGTAAATTGTGTCACTTATGAGACACATTTACCATGTATTACATATTACTGCTACTATATAATCTTATATAGTAAGCATCTTACTATATAATCTATAATTATTATATTCTTAATAATTTTATCGCTACTCTATGGGTTAATAGTAAATACAGCCATTCTATATGACTCGGGTCTAAAGATTCTACTAATGTATTTGAATTTTGACTCTCCTCGTCAATTCCAAATTCAGCCACTTAAATAGGAAAAAAACTAATAAAAGTAACAACCTAAAAAGTCTACTGAATTTTCAGTACACCTGCTGTCATCATATATATTTTTCCAGAATTTAAAGAAAAAAGCGTGCTGGTAAAGGGAAATGTTGTATTTCCTAGAAAGTGAATATTATTTAATTTTCTAGGTTTATAACATGGCTTTCACTTGCAAATTACGTCTCTCCATTCTGGAAAGTTTCAAGAAGAAAAATTTTGGCTGAGCAGGCAAGTGCTTCCCAGCAATGTACTTGTTGCATTGGTTTTATTGTCACTAAATGTATTTATTTTGGGAAGAGATGGAATCAATGCACTTATTTTGAGAAGAAACAGAATCAATGCTATATTTGAATTTACACAAATAAAGTTCCAAGCAATCAGGCAGAAGCTTGTTCTGCCTTTCAGTTATCTTTATCATCATCTTATGTTGGAAATTTTGGTCAATTGTTTTCAATCAGACACTATTAAAACACTGACTTAATTTCATTTTATATGAGATATTCGATGTGAAACTTAACGCAAACAGCTTCCGGTATTCAGAAATTATTTTCTAGTCATTTCAAATATATTTGGAAAACAAATACTATTCTCATTAGAAACAGTCAATAGTGTGAAAGAGGAAATAGCATGTATGCAAGTATTCATTCTACACTTTTAATATACAGAATATTCTGCATGTATTTATATTTTAATTGGACTAGTGATACTCTTTGAACTTTTATTTGAAGGCTATGAAATTTTTCTAGGTAGCCTCTTTTATTATTGTTGAAAATGAGCTTATCACTTGAGATTTTTTATATTACTCTTAGATTAGAAGTCATGGGTGATATCACTATAAAGAACAGCAAGGAAATGATTACTACAAATAAAAGTGTAAAGATCACCTTTAGGGAAAAAAGAGAGAAAATGTTAGCAGGGACACAATGATATTGTCTCCTACAAATAATTATTGTCTTGCACACATCATCTACTCCTTTGACCCTCTCTACTTCTGATTAATTATCAGAATAATTCATTCCTGATTAATTTGTACTCAGCTCTATACCTGCATGGAAGTAGCAGGAACTACCCGAAGAAAGCATTAACCATCCATTGTCTTTTTTTTATATTTATGATGATAAACCCAAATGATTCCCCATAGCTGCCCAGTAATCCTTCCACATTTCCACATTTGATTCACCCTCCCTTAGTCTTTGAGGGTATTTTATACTTTCCCCTGTCTTCTTACACCTCAACATTCTTCCTTTCTTCCCTTTTAGCTGAGAGCCTCATTTCCTTGGAAAAGCCAAGGCAAGTAGATGAAAAGCTCATTTTCTCACCTCTGAATCTATGAATCTGCATTGGTGCTCATATATCATGCCTTTCCTGCTGCAAGAAAAGAAACTGTTCTGCCCTTCTCTAAAGCCAAGCCTTCCATAAATATTGATTTCAATTCCTGCTTATTGTTTGAGAATTATTATTTTGGTCTTTTCTGTTTTCTCGGCTACCCTACCAGTTTTTTCTGTACTGGATCACTTCCATCATGATAGAAACATACTGAAAGTCTCTCTTTTATTAAAAAGAAAAAAGAAAACCTCAACATCTGCCTTCATCCTGATCTGTTTCTGATTCCTTCTAATCCAAAATTTACTGTCTCCATTTTCCAACTCCTCTCTGTTTTCTCATCCACTGAATTTAATTAAGCTATCATTTCCTTTATTCTACTGAAAATGTACTGACAAAGGGAGTGAAACCCCCCATAAAGCCCAGTCCAAAAGTCTACTCTCAGTTTTTGTTTCATGTTGTGCTTTAAGCAGTGGTTGCCATGGCTGATCAAGTTTTCAGAGTACTGCCTCCTATATTGTTTTCTCTTCCTGAATATAGCTCTATGCGTATTACTTTCACACACTGGATCTCTCCTTCATACCTGGACCTCTAAATTCTGGGGTCCCAGTATTTTAGTCCTCTGACTCTTTACTTGCCTCTAGTCTCACTTTAGTGATGCATACATCCAAGTATATAACTTTAAATACAATCTATATACTGAAAACTGAACATTTGTATAACTAACCAAGACCTTGCCCCTAAATGCCAGACTGCATTTCTCTATGTTAATTTCTAATAATTATGTCAAATTTATTAAATACCTAAGTCAAAACACAATTCTTAATTCCTTCATCCTCTCCACTTTCTGATTCTTCCCACCCTGAACAATGATATCACAATTTACACAAATGCTCAAGCCATAAGCCAAAGAATCCTTATTTATTCTTTTCTCCTTATATTTGCCACATGCATACTATAGTATAATTCACCACCAAATGCTATTGATTCTATCTTCAAAATGTATCTTGAATCTAAGCACTTCTTTCTTCCCGATCAAATTTTTTTTTTCTTTTTTTTGAATCTAAGCAATTTTGTCCATTCACATTGCAAATCACTCTCTGGTCGAAACCAGTCTCTTGCCACAAGTTCTGCAATAACCTATTAACTGGTCTTTTGCATATACACTTCCCCCATCTTTCTGAGATCTATTCTCCACATAGATTGAGCAATCTTTAAAAATCATCCTAAAAAGGCCAGTTGTGGTGGCTCATGCCTGTAATTCCAGCACTTTGGGAGGCGGAGGCAGGTGAATCACCTGAGGTCAGGGGTTTGAGACCAGCCTGACCAACATGGAGAAACCCCGTCTCTACTAAAAATGCAAAAAATTAGCCCGAGGTAGTGGCACATTCCTGTAATCCCAGATACATGGGAGGTTGAAGCAGGAGAATCGCTTGAACCCAGGAAGCAGAGGTTGCAGTGAGCCAAGATCGCTCCATTGCCCTCCAGCCTGGGCAACAAGAGCAAAACTTCGTCTCAAAAAAAGAAAAGAAAGAAAAGAAAATCATCCTAAAAAGAAGTCAGTAATTTTATGTGTTGCTGTGAAAGAAAGGTGAAAAACAAATTGTTCGTCGCCGCTGCTCCTATTGAACATTGAACCGAGTCATAACCAATTGATAAAAGGAGTAAAGGGAAGAAGTACATAAGGATTGGAAGGGAAGATGCCACCCTTACTTATTTTCAAACACTATGATTTTCTATATAGCAAAATCACACAAAATAATGAAAAACAGCTGTTAATCATGTACAAACACCTATGACAGAAATTGGTAGTTGTCCTCCAATAATTGTTCTCTGAGTTTGCGTAATAATAAAATTGTTACACTGAGTACATTGTCACCCAAGTAAAGACATTTTCCAGTATCTTTTATGGCTACGGTAATCATGAGCCTAAGTTCTGGAAACTAAGATATAAATAAAGGGCATATATGTTTTTTCTAGGTTGTGCTTTTAATAAGAATAAACGTGCCCTCAGTTTTCCTTTCTTCCTCCTGCTGGTTGGAATTCAAATATGATGTGGAAACTGAAGTATTTATCTTGGCACAAGATGGCATCCACAAATGGCAGAGAAGTTTCATAGAGCTTAGCCCTCTGAACACTGTGTAAAGCCACTCTACCAGCCCAGATATTGAATATGACCGTCTCATTTTGCTATGCCTGTTATAGTAGTGAAATGTAGTGAATATACAAATACATCAACAAACAAATTAGGTAAATGTTAGCATTATTTTGTAACTGCTTTGACACATTTTGAATACATAAAATCTTGAAGTTAATATGTCCTATGTACTCCTTACATCTTTTCTCATTTCTCTCAAAAGGTTATTATCATCACAAAATGTCTCTGTCAAGAATATAATTTATATCTTTATTAAATATTAACATATCCACAAACCATATAGGATACCATGTTGGTTGTGCCTGTCTTTAAATGTTCCTTTAAAACTTCAAATAATATTTAACATTCTGTAACTTACTTTTTCACTCAACATTGTTTTCAAAATTCTAATTATTATGTTATATAGTCATCTGGTTCATGCATGAAAATATTTTATAGTATGATAGTCTATGAATGTAACACACAATGTATATTTCGAGGTTGTGAATTTTTCCATGTAGTTCAGTGATTTATGAATGTCTATTACAGAGTTTGGCAAATAATAAACATTCAAAATTTTTTTCTAATAAGTGAGTTAATTCATGTCCCTGATTATGATCATTTGAATTGCTCCAAATTTTCATCATTACACATAAGGCTACAGTGAATACATTTGATCAAGTCTTTGTGTTCAGAATGTCTATGAGATGAACTACATCCTAAAATACAATTGAGAATTTGCAGGCTACAGGTAACTTCAACTTTAATGTCAAGTTAGTCTTTAAAGTTTGTAACAACTTCCTTGTCAACACACTTGATACTGACAAACATGTCTTTTTTGTTTAACCAATTGGATAGGGATGAAATTGTATTTTCAGAGTGCGTGTGTTGTTTTAATTCCCCTATCACTTCAGAATTATTTACAGCTTTAGTAAAATGTAAGTATAAAACAAGAACATGGATCTTTTTCTAAGTATATTGGCCATTCCAGTTTTTTCTTTTGTAAATTCTGCTTATATCCTTTGTCTAACTTTTATCTGGCTCTTTGTCTTATTCTTATTGATGCATAGTAGTCTCAGATTAATTAGATGCTAACCCCTTACCTATTCTCTCTCTCTCTATATATATATATATATTTTTTTTTCTTTGTTGAAGCATTTTCTCCAGACATTTAAAATTCTGATATAGTCACATTTATTGATCGTTGTCTTAGTGATTCATGAAATTAGTATTTAGGTAAGAAATTCTTCTTAAATCCTGTTTTATTCTAATAATAGTACGTTGTATTTATCACTTACAGATTTTTTAATCCATCTAAACTCAATCCACATGTTACACTAATTTTTACATGCTTTTACTATTATATATTGAAATTTTACATGTATTTGGATATCTGTCAGCTCTTTATTCTGCCCCATCAGGATATATTTCAATTTATTTATAAATGTAATGGTATGTTAATTACTATAACTTTATAAAATAGCTTTCATTGTTAGTATGGCAGGTACCCTTCATTACCAACATTTCTCAGAATTGTCATAGACATTGTCAGACACATACTCTTCCATATTCTTTCAAACAAATGTGTTGAGCTTTAGGAATAAAACAGTGGAGATTTTGAGTAGAATTGTACTGCATTTATAACTTGTTTTGACACCTTTGAAAGCATATATTATGATCCCATTTTTATATATTTTTACCTACCAAGCAATCTATTGATACAAAAATATTGATAACATTTTGGGAAGTGAGATATTTGATGCTTTTTCACTTTTTATTTGTACCTTTCTCTATTGCTTAGCATGTAGTATTGTTACAGAAAATAAGCCATCATTCTAAAAATTCAGAATGTATACATTTTAAATTGATCTTAGGATGAATAGGCAAATAGTAAACTACACTTCTTTGTAACTGTCTACATGACATGTTAGGGTCGACATAGTTGATGTTGCTCAGAATTCTAGGATCCTATTTGACTTAATTCACTTTGTGTTTAGTGCTTCTAATGCCTCACACCTGAAACTCTTTCTGGAGGATGTGTAAGTGGTTATGAGGCCCACTTTGACTGCCTATGCAGAAGCTAAGAGATATATGAGGCTTTAGGCATCGTTACCTCTTTAAAGGCCAATGGCCAGTGGTGTAAGAAAGCACAGAAGCCACAGTTTCCTTTCCTGAGTCAGGACAAACTTGAGTCGTATTTCACACTCCTGAGGTCACAGCATGATCAGGATGGGGCTGAGGTTTGTCCTGATCTGCATCCTTTCTTAGTATTCCCTCATTCCTCTCCTGTTTCCCCCAATCCCTTAAAAGTTTGTTTTAGTAGCACTTTGTTAGTAAGTAACTTGCAATAAATCCTCATCTCACGTTCTGCAAGTGTCTTTTCTTTATGCCTTTAAAAATACCATAGTGTTATTTCAAAAACGCAGAACAAACCAAAACCTGATTACAGACCTATCTTTTGAATCATATATCATGCTAGTGAGAAAGTAAGTGTAAAATATGATCATGGATTATCTTTAAAGTTTAGTAGATTTTTACCTTTGTCCCTAAAATAAAGAAATGCAAATATTTTTAAATGTTATGACATACACGTAATATTTATAATAGAAATTCTGATTTATAACTACATGAGCCCCATGAATTGTGTTGTTTCCATCAAGATTTCAGTTTTCTTTATTATGAAAGTACTAGACATTTACTTAAAATATAGAGTATGTGGCAGGACTGTAGCTATAAAATAGATTAAATGTCTCTCACAAAAAGCAATGTTAATCTTAAAAGCAAAATCATCTACAAAGTGTGTGATTATGGAATACTTAAATGTTCTTTTATCCCACATAGATTCCTCAAAGTTTCTAATTTTAAAATTAGGGTATAAAGATACCATTCAACCATTTTCTCAGTGTCACGGTTGAGACAGTGGTCCTCATAATCCACCACTTTACTTGATTCTGGGATAGAAGAATGAAGCAATGAGCAAAGATAACTGTGGGCAAGGTGCTATTCAATTCTATAGTGTAATCTGTCTCCTGCTGCTTTTGCTTATCACTGCCCTTGCTTCTCTTTATTTCCCTTAAGAACCTGCATGCAGCTTGACCAGGGTAGTAGAATTATCACTGAAATCAGCCCCATTGCTGCTTGACCAGTGAATAAGATCCTGATGATTCCTTGATCCCTGTTTGGATTTATACATTTTATCAATTGCTAATGTGGTCTCTGCTTGGTGTTTCCCATCCCCCACCTTTACACCTTCCTAGGAAAAAGGCACATCAAGTTTTAATATAGAACGGAAATTTTCTATCATTCTTTCTCTCTTGTTTCTCATTTCTCTTTTCTGAAATCCACCATAATGAAGGCTATAACTTAGAAACAATTATTTGGATATTATGCTATTTTAAGTGAATGAATTAAATTTGTTGACTTGATAGATTTTGACTTGCCTCTCATTCAATCTTCTACCTGAGCCAAATTCTTTTTTTAATACTATAGAAAGTATAATTTCTGATAGTACCTTATAAAATCTTCAGGGGTATGGTTGTTGACAAGGTATTGGTTTCTGTTCTATGTGGCAAAAATTTGTAAAACAAGGAATCTGGAGACAAAATCTGGATTTGAATTTCTGTTCCTATGCGATTTCATTTAAATTAGTTCACATCTCTGTAACTCTGTTTTCTCATTGGTAAAATGAGAATAATAATAGTATGTATGGAAAATGTTTTCATCAAGTTGTGAGAATTAAATGAGATGAGTACAACGTACGTCACATAGTGAGTACAGTCAATATATGTTAACTATTACTTTTGTTATTAACACTAAGGGCTTTTAAGGATTCTTTAATCTTTTATTGAAACATTGTGTGCTAGGCATTTGGCTTGGTGCTGAAAGTGTCTAGATGAATAAGACACAGGGTATTTTCTGGGAAAATAATTGGTCTAAAAGAGGAGTCAGATAATGCTAAAATAATTACAGTATAACATATATCTATGATAGAGGTTCATGTGAAGAACTTAGCAGGTGGCCTCTCTATACTACATACCCTCAATATAACACTCCCTATATAGCTTCCCTGTTTATTTCTCTTCATAACATCATTAACATGTTAACGTATTTTTGTTGTGTATTTGTTTATTACCTGCATATTCTTACTAGAATGTAAGCTCACAGAAAAAAAGGGACTTCTGTCATTTGCTTTACTGCTGCTGCACAAATACCTAGGGCACTGCTTGGTACATAGTAAGTCCTCAATAAATATTTGTTTAAAGAATGAATTATCAAAGTTCCCCAATTATACACTACTCTTGCCAAAGGGCCAAAGAGCTTCCTCCTTCAGGCTCTTCTGTTGTCCTAGAGGATAGGACTTAAGATGTACCTTCTCAACTTAAAGCACTGTTAGATGAATTTCAGGATAAATAATAAAGGGCATGCATAACAGTTTTTCTCTTTCAATGAAGAGAAATAACTCCATCAAATGTGAAACCACAAGCCAGGAGTAATAAGATAGAATCTAAAGGAGGTAAGTTTATGTTCCTACACTTGCGGTCAAACTAAAAAAAATATATACGTAGAACAGGGACTCTTTGTTTAATAGCAATTCATGGAAAACAAAGGAAAAATGTAGGATAGTTCATTTATCGTAACTATCTAATAGTCCAAGGGCTTGCCAAAATAAGTGATGCTGTTGTCTTCTTAGTACCAAACTCGGACTTACCATTCCTATTCTGGTATGTACTGGCTGGCAACATTTGAGCAACTGTGCTGACTTCTGGTGTCAAAAGTTGACAGCAGCTGCAAATGGTCTGGAAAAAAAGTCATGTAAATACTGAACAAACTAAGTGTCCTTGGTCTAAAAAGGAAAAGATGTAGGGAAAAATATAATTGCTGCTTTCAAATATTCGAATGATCATTTGGCTTAGGGGCTTACACTGTTTCCATAAAGTGGTGGTTGGCAGGATGCAGAGGACACATCCATTCTAGTCAAACAGAGCTGACTTCAGTTCTAGCGCAGACACAGACCTCCTGTGTCGTTTGGCCCCCGAACCCTCAGTTTCTCAAATTCAAAAATAAAATAGTTAAGCTTACATTATATGGTTGTTGTGATGATTGAAAATACCGCTCGTTAATCACGTGTCACATGTTAAGTCTTCTAAAAATTATCATTTTTTGGCATGGCTCTCAGTAGCAGAAGCAGTACTAACAGAGTCACAGCAATATTCAAAACAAAGAGGTTGTTCAAACACGGAATCAGTAGCCTTCTCAATGAGTTCGTTATCGCTGGACGGGCTTCAGTGGCTAAATTGGCACCAACAGGTTTGTAGGTCTTCTTATTCAATGATTTAAATACCTAATGTAGCCTCTACCACTGCAATGGAAACTATTCCAGAAAAAAATGAAATGATTTAGAATGTTTCGAAATAAATGCAATTATTGTACCTATAGATATTATTGAGTACAGAAAAAACGGACTTTTATGCTTCAGTATATCTTCACAGATTAGTAGAAAGTTCTTAAGAGACAGGACAGGCTTTGAATCCCAGCAGTGACACTTAGCAGTGTTGAACACTTAGATAATTGTTAATCTCTCTTAAACTCAAGAAACAGCCAATTATAAGTGATATCATCTCATGGAGTCATTGAGAATAATGTCCTACATGTGGTACAGAATCTAACACATTGTAGTCATTCAATAAATAATTATTTCTCTCTTGCTACTGCCCAGAAAATAACAAATTATGACATTTTTTTGTTTTTCATTCTATTTTCTAAAATAGTAACTGGAATGCAGTACTGACATTGGAGCAAAATGAGATTTGAGAAGAAATGGCTATAGCTGTTTGAGATTAACAGTAATCAATCTATAGATGGGCTATAAGAAACAGTGAACTAAAAGTCAGGCAATAAGGATTTGGTAAAATAAGGACTGCCACTATTTCTGTCACCTTGAGCAAGTCATTAAACTCTTACCTCTCCCTACAGGACAATGAGACTGTGCTCTTGACCAAGTAGGACAAAACCACAAAATATATATGAATGGTATGATGAACTGTTAGTTTCACTCAATACATTTTACATTTTTTTTCAAGGTGGCCAAGTATCCTATGTCTACAGAATTACCAGAAAGACAATGACAATAAATAGAAATAGTTGTCTATAAAGTACCTTATTACTTCCAACAATAACATAATCAACAAAGTCCTTGCTTTTATAGAAATAAATAAGCGAGTACATTAAAATTTTAGGTAAGTTCTCAAAATAGTGCTATACATTTAGTAATTATGTAATTAGTTTTAGAGTCTTGCTTTCTGGATGGTAAGTAATATAATGGACAAGGTGGGTAGGGGAATACCTCTCTTGTTTGCCTCTGTATCTCGAGTGCTATGTGAACACAAGTTCAGTGATTATATTTTGGACAAATGAATAAATGATTCAAGCAGGCCACCTAAAGCTTTGTTCAGAGCGGACCGAACACTCATTCCTGCTTTCTCCCTCTCATCCCCACATCAATGTGCACTTCATACACTCTACCCCCACCATAAACTTTTTAATGTAAATTGTATCTTGTTTTTCTTGACTCCACTTTTTGAAAAAGACTCATTTTATTACTCTTACATTCACAGTACTTAGGAAATAGTAAACAATTAAGAAGTGTTTAATGAATGACAGAGCAACACTTCACAATTGCAGGAAAGAAAATTTTTCATGGCGACAAACAGGCTTCAGGCAATATTTCAGCTCTGATGGTGAGGTATCTTAGCTGCTTCAGCATTGGATCATGATGGCCATCCTTCCCATATTTCCATTTCCGTCACCTGTGCCTAGAAACATACTTAGATGCAAGAATTAGATTCGAAGTATTCAACAATTGCTAAAGAGTTGGAGCTAACCAATCAAACCAGGAACAATTCATATGCTAGCTAAGGCAAGGTCCTCAATGCCTCTTCTGGTGCGACACATTATTTTGTAGATGCAAAACAGTACACGGGGCTTGAGTAGTAGGGGAGGTGATTGACTATCAAACTGGGATAAGGAAGGGGATACCAGGAAGAAGAGAATGGTAGCCATTTGCCTACTGAAATGTTAATATTTCAGAATGTTAGCAATCTGTTTGGCTGTGCTAGAACACACCAACTGAATATGAGCTCTGCTTAGCAACATGTATTAATAAAGGAATTGGCAGAATGTCAACAAGTTTTAAAAACTGGAATTCTGCCAATTCTTTTTGACTACCACAACTCTTTACAACCTCTGCTAACATCCCTTTTCTTGAAGAATGCAGACTGGAAAATAAATGGGGAATTTTAGTATCTGCAGAAATGTGAATGGTATAACAGTATTTTACAGAAATCTGATTTATAGGAGGAGAATGGGAAATTATGTGTGACATCTAAAATTGTGTTCTCTTGGGATCTTTTCTCCTTTTCAAACTAGAGTCATATCAGGTCAGATTTTTATTATTTTTGGCTAAAGGCCAACAAAAAATCTTACAATGTGATCTTAACATGTTATAAAAAATCAAATCAGAATAAAGTTACAGTGAAATTCTGAGCATAAAACTTGATAATGACAGTTGAGAATTAATTTCATAAAAAGAGACAACAGCCTAATACTTCGTTGTTTTTACTTCTGATGTCCTAACGTTTCATTTGCTGCTATAAATCAGACATAAAGAGAGACATCAAACTCTACCAGTAAAGTCTGAATAAAGAATTTCTTCTTTCATAAATTCCTGAACTCAGAGCTGCAAAGAAGCTTCTTACATAATCACAAATTCATTCTGTAGCATCCATAGCTGTATAAAGGGGTCTTAATTCAGGGACTCCATTGTCACCAACTTATGGTTTTGATGAATCCCGGGTACTTGTCTTTAATTAGGTAATTTGCCATCATAACATTTTGCAGCTGAAGAAATTTAAAAACAGCCAAGTACAAGTTTCTATTTCATATTATATCTAAATTCTTTAAATCACATATATTTGGATGATTAAATATTTTATGTGACTTTAATAACAGTTATTTATGGTGGCAATTGGAGCATATGCAAACCCTTCATAATAAATTACCAACATATAGACAGTGTGTCGTATTTAAATCATATGCGTTCTATAAACATAGACAATAATTCAATGTATTTAAAAAATATGCAAGCCCTTTTAATGTTAATTAATCTCTTCCCTTTCCATTAAAAACAAATAAGCACGTAAACCAAAACTTTGACCAAATGAGAATAGTTCAACAAAATGAGAATAAGATAATTTGTATGAATTAGAACATTCTCCAAAGAGTTAGAAACATATATAAGTTGGTTTTAAGGGCATTTTTAAAAAATTTCTGACAAAATAAGTTCCTATTTTCCCCACCGGCACACACACAAATAAAGGTAAACTATGGGCTCTTAGTTTATTTTCTAACATAGAAATGGAGTGTTTGGACTAGGCGTGGTGGCTCACGCCTGTAATTCCAGCACTTTGGGAGGCCGAAGCAGGTGGGTCAGGAGTTGGAGACCAACCACCAAGGGCAACATAGTGAAACCACGTCTCTACTAAAAATGCAAAACAGATTAGCTGGGCGTGGTGGCACGTGCCTGTAGTCCCAGAAAGGGAAAGAAATAGAGTCTTTGAATATAATATTTTCATTATTTGTACCTTAATTTTTCTCAACTGATTAGCTTCTAAACAAGGAAATTTTGACCACATTATCCCCTTACATTAGGAATAATAATGGCTACTTGCTGCTGAGATATTACAGATCATGTTCCAAATATACATTCCTCATAACTATGAACATATATCCAATAACAAATGTAGGGAATGTTCATTTCCCTGACTTACTCCTTTAACATGTTATAAAATAACTCACTATTTCTTTTGGTAATAATGATAGGATAGTGAATTTTTAAATTATGGCAGAAAATGGGCAGTGATATGGAAATGGAGCCCATGTAGGAATGACCTGAATTTACTCCCACTTTCACAGAAGGAGCCATGTTCATTTGAGAGGTAAGTAGGAAGAGGGCTTTCTCCCAAGCATTTTACTCCTGATACACCGGAGCTATAAAATCACTGCGTAGAGCTGAAGACTGGGGAGGAAAAGTGATGTAATAGCCAGTTCTTATTACTCATTTCTTATTTAGGGAATATGGTCTCATATTAACAATCTCTCATTTTAAATTCTATATACCTGTAATGATTCTCTTTCATACTTTCTAGAGTTATGAAGCCCACAAATCTGGGCATAGTTTTGTGTTTTTTGGTCGTCCCCTCAATCTTTCTAAATATGTTTGTGATTTATAGATTTTCTGAGTCCTCCATTTCACTCAAACTGGTCTACTCGCCCTATTCCTCTCCATTAAAACATGCCTCATCATCTCTAACTTTTCTGCCAAAAATACCCTCAGAAAACAATAGACCAGGATCTGTGGTGTTAATTAGTCTTATATTAAAGAAAAAAAACACACTTCTCTTCCAGTGAGGCTTCCCAGCCTTCCTTAGGTTTGTTGCATTCATTTGCATTCATGTTGTGCTTTTACATCACCAGTTTTACCAACTGGAGTAAGAACCACCCAATAGAGGTTCCATGTCATGTGTTTTGCATCATAGCACCTTCCTAAATGAAATGCAAGAATATAGACGATGCTTAACGAAACCTGGTTTTCCCTATGTGTTTCTACATTCCTACCTGTGTATAATTAAAGCAACAGTGACAGAGGAGGGCATGATGAGAGTAGAATTGCCTCTAATCTGTAATTTAAGATATCTTCTATGATTTTTAAGAAAAAAATACAAGCAAAACCAAAAAGAATGAAGAACATATTAGCAATTGCTCTCTACCTGTGGTGGTCATTAGGCTGCTCACCATTATTTCTGGCTCTGCATCTTTAAGAAATGTGACAGGGTTGCATTTTCTGGCTATTTTGTGGTTGAAAAAATGACGGCACTGGCCTGTAGGTTGTGAGTAAAAGTATTACTTCCTGGCCACAGTATTTAATTGTCGGTAAGAGTAAAACTTTTCCTGTGCCTCAGAAATTGGCAGCATATGAGATGGTGTATGTTCCCTCATCATGCTCCATTATGCTGCCTGTCATCACCAGCAGAACTCTTCTGCAATCCTCCATGGAAGAGTAGCAAGAGTGAGAAATGTCTTTATTGTTTTTAAACTTTGAGCTTCGGGGGCCACTTGTCACTTGAGAATAATTAACCTATCTGATGCATCACTTCACCTCCATTTTGAGTTCTCACAGAATTAGTTTGATGTGTATCTTTCCATGTCTTGGTTCACATTCAGGCAAACAAATGCAAGCATATACACACAAATATAGAACACTTTTACAATCAAAATGGAATTACACAGTTTGTAATTATAGAACACTTTACAATCAAAATGAAAAATCACAGTTTTCCTTGATTGGTAGATTTTTACAATGATAAGATTGTATTGTATATATTTTGATTGTACATAAGATATTTCATAGAAACAATTGATATGCTTCTTCATTTAATAATACGGAGAAATTCTCACTTTATCATTAGGGTAAAATCTTAATATAAATAGGGAAACTTTCAGGCAAATGTACATCTTTTGTAAAAATTGTTCACAATTTGGAAAAATGATTCTATTCATAAATAAGGTTAATTGGCATAGCATTTCTCTTCTGCTCACTATATTATATTCTTTTCTATATTCTGAATTATTATATTTTGCATTCCTTGTATTTTAACTAAATCAAAAATAAACAAAGATATGTAATTTTCAAGAAAACTTTTATAGATGTTTCCAGAATCGCATCTAGTAAATGGAATACTTTACAATAAAACACTACTTAACTTTCTTATATTCTGAGGCTATAATTTTACTATTTCACTTTGCTAATAATTTTAATCTATTGAAGTTTCATATAAGTGCTAGATTACTTAAGAAATAGTTGCTTCTATTTTCACAAGTTTAATAAGTACTTTACGTAAACTATTATGAAATTCTGGGGCCAGGTGCGGTCGCTCACGTAATTCCAGCATTTTGGCAGGCCAAAATGGGCGTATCACCTGAGGTTGGGAGTTTGAGACCAGACTGACCAACACGGAGAAACTCCGTCTCTACTAAAAATACAAAATTAGCCGGGCATGGTGGTGCATGCCCGTAATCCCAGCTACTCTGGAGGCTGAGGCAGGAGAATTGCTTGATCTCTGGAGGAGGAGGTTGCGGTGAGCCAAGATCGCGCCATTGCAATCCAACGTGGACGACTAGAGCAAAACTCTATCTCAATTAAAAAAAAAAAAAATGGGAAAAAGAAATTATGATCAGACCAAACGCTGTTTTAGTTCTAGGAACAGAACAAGTTGCTTATATACATTAAATTGGTGTATGAGCGATGGCTTGAAAAGCCCGTTTCCAAAGAATTTACAATAGTTTCAGGAAGATAAGACCCACATTTCAAGTAATTTAAGAGCAGAAGATTATATAATTAGGCACTAATCTTATCAGCATATTTTAAAATAAAGTTATCTCATATTTTAGACAAAACTTCTGGTTATATCAGTCATCTCCCCCCCCAAAAAAAAAGAAATGCAAAGTTGATGTAGCGTCTATAAAAAAAAAAAAATGAAATTAAAGAACTTTCAAGAAGACCGATTTTCTGAGAGTTTACATGTTTACAATATAATTTCTTCAAATAGGCAGTGCCTCAGTACATATTACATAATGACAGAGTAAAATTAATCTTTTTTAATCATTATTCTTTTGTTATTAAGGTGACCCAAAAATAACTGGAAACTTCAAGTTGCAAGTTTATCATTTCTTATTACCTATAGAAATAATTAAAATGTACACATATAGAATTTTACTTATTATTTGCCATTAATAAAATTAAATGGTTATGTATAAATATAAACAAATTGTATTTTCAACTATATGTCAGTGTTCATTATGCACGTACTTCATTATGTTCTAACATTGCGATATTGTTACACATATAATTTATTTTTACAGTATGCAAATAGATGTGCAATGACCAGGACATCTTATTTTACAATACTGAATGTTTCCTGTACATGAGAAACCCAGAAAGAGAGAAGGTGTAAAGACTTATTTTCTTATATGTTATTCATTTTGAAAGTTATTTATAGGACAAAGAATGGTTTTATAAGAATATAACCCTTTATTCTAGCACAATATTTTTAATTCACAGGGAGCAATGTACAATAAGAAGAGAAATCTTGTTGGTTATTTCTGAAAGCTGATCTAGGGTACTAATTCTTAGAGATGAGGGGAGATAGATATAGCAAAATAAGTAAGGAGATGTTCATAGGCCCGACAGCTCTGCAGAAGCGGCCATCAGCATCAAAGCAAAAAAGAAAAAAATGTGATCACAAAATTAGTATGGTAATTTTAATAAAATGATACAATATTTGCATATATTAATTTTGACTATAAATTATGTTTTAAAAAAACCTAAATGTAACCCAGATTCTCACTTAGAAGATAAAAAATTAAGTGACCTACTTCTTCAGAAGATCCCACTAATGGCTATGGATTAATGTTACAATTAAAAATCAATGTGAACAAATCATTTCACATCCAGGACAGTGCTAGTATTTTAACTTCAAAACAACGTAATAATTAGCGAAAGAATTATTTCTATATTTCAAGGTGGTTTTAATTGAAGATGCATTTCTTATTGAAAATGAGCAAGCAACACAATCATATAAAAAGGTTTAGCAGAGAATACTGAATTGATTACACATTTATAAAATTTCCTTATAGGTAAGAGCCATGAAGTAAAGAAAAAGAAGTCTCAAGACATAAAGTCATAAACAGTCACTGTCCAGTGCTTGGTCTGAATCCAGTTTTTCTTCAGTTTATTTAAGATGAACCCCCAGATTAGGGTGCCCTAACAACAAAGTCAAAGTTAATTAGTCTTAACTAACAGACAAGTAGTAAACTTCGTGAGATCAGTTCCATCCTCAAGAAAGTGGACATTAGGGAGAGATTTTAAAGCAGTGTCTGTTTTTATAGGCAGTGCAGGGAAAGGCTAAGCCAATAAAATGTAATGGTTCTATTCTATATTTTAATAGCAACCTCCAAAGGACAAAACACTTCCCTGTGATTTGAAGGCAAAGCCTTGTACCAGGTTAAAAACGACACGTGAGCAAAGAAAATTACTGTCATTTTACTTTCCTTCTGAGTGCTGAATGTAACAAGTGAATAGCAATCAAACACATATCCATCATTGGCTTTTTGCGTGCAGGATCACTCATGCCTTAGGCCATGTAAGGACCCCAGAGGCCATCTTAGGGATTCCTCAGTTTACTCAATTGATACATCATAGGAGGTTCACATGGATCTGTGTTTGGGAGGAAAGAAGAAACACCAGTCTAAGAATCTTGGGACGCTGTTGGGAAATTCTAGGCATGAGCAGCTGTAGTCAATTAGAGGTTCATTTTCTCTCTCGTCGTCTTTGGTTGCATGCCACAACTGCACAGGGCATGGAGGTTTATGACTCTAAAATAGCCTTGTCATTTGTGAAGCCTAACAGAGCAAAGAGGTTTGATAAATAGTTTTTAAAAATGTTACTTAGAAAGCCACTTCAATCAGATTAGTTTTCTGTTGTTTGTTTTCAGAATCCCAGTAGTCTTCCAGCATCTAGTAGGTAAACATAGATGGCACCAAGTTGGTGAGTTAAATAAAAGCTTTTAAAAATACACGTCTTTATTTGTTTACAAGGTGTTTATGTGGCATACTAAGCCAAATTAATTCAATCAATGGTGAATTTAGTTTACTCTTGGAAAGAGAACTTACATGGAACACAGCGGCAAAGATGTTACAAACTGGTCAAAGAGAAAATGGGTCTCAACTCTCAACAGTACAAAATTTTTATTTTATTCCCAGGTAGAGACACTAATGATTTGTTTTTCTACCATATTTTTCATTTATGTCATCACTTAATACATGAGAAAAAAATTATAAAATAATACACAGTTTGTGTATTTCAGCATCAGTAGGCCCATCAGCTGTTGCACACTATTGAATGCTTACAATTGAAAAGGGAGATGAAGAGATGTATTTTAAAACAGAGTGCTTTCTAGACTCAATCATTTAATTTACTATTTAGTATATGTATGTAAATACATGTCAATTTATTGAAAAATAAATCATCTGGAATTCTTGAAGCCAGTGGCCTAGAAAAGTCTACTGATTTGCAGCTGACTGCAGAAGCAACAGGGCATTTTCCTACTGGTGTTCAATGTAATTGCAATAGTGATGGGATTCAGACTCTCCTCCATGTGTGATTTGTCTTTCATTCAATCAACGCAAACAACTAATGCACTGCAAGGTATATTATAGTCCGTCCACTTCCCAATAAAGTCAGTGGTGTCCAATCAGACACCTATTGTTAGCAGAGAATCTGAAATTGATACAATCATCACATTGATCCAAAGTTGTCAATCATCTTTACTTCCTTCTTTCACTTCTCTCAGAATTTATGAATTGCAATGAATATTGTCATATTTATACCAAATTTTATAAAGTAATTGTTGAAATCATAGGTTTTTCAAAGTATTTGCAAAGATAATTTTTAAACAATGCTTTGTATATTTTTTCTAATTGGTACTTAAAACTTTGACAAATGTTAAATACTTTTCACCAAAAACGAGTTTTACTTTAATCTGTTGGATTTGATCTATTCCCTTTTAAAGAACCATAGAAAGCCTATACTGCATCATAAAACTTGTGACTTAAGAAGAGCTTGTGATGTTCAATTTCATTTTTATTATATTTCTTTATGTATATGTATATTAAAAGCTATTAGGCATGCAGTTTGTAGAAAAACTTACTTGTTATCTATTATATACTCATTAAGCTTTGTGAATGAGTAGATTGTAAGCTTCTTAAAGGCAAGAACCTGAATTATATATTTTTTTGCAATCACAATTCTAAATATTCCAGATATTTTGGCATTATGCTTCATAGTAGAAGAATAAAACTTCTATGGTAAATAAGCATCTCCTTTACTGCAGATGTCTGAATTTACTATCCATAATGTTTGCATTTAATTCCTCACAGTGTAGTTGCATCAGTT
This sequence comes from Cebus imitator, assembly GCF_001604975.1. NCBI lineage: Eukaryota > Metazoa > Chordata > Mammalia > Primates > Cebidae > Cebus > Cebus imitator. The sequence goes on from NW_016107395.1 coordinate 6,854,689, forward strand.
CCTTAAATGTCAGAGGATGTGAGGGCAGTGGTTGGAGCAAATTAAGAGATTACACATGGAAGATCTCTAGTCCTAAAATGGTAGTAGAAACATTAAAATGCAGTATTCGTTTTGTGCAAATGAATTATGACTTTCACTAATATTTCAGCCTCTGTTTAACTGATCTATCTATATTATTTGCAGTGCAAAATTCTGTTCTTGTGACATAAGTTTGTTGTAAGATAGTATTTTCTTAGGCTTGTTCATGTCAAATCGAAATATCACATAAAGATCTAAGAACACATAAGCAAATAACTAGAACATAGTTCCAAATAATATACTTAATGAAATAGATCAAGCTCACAATAATATTAAGATTGAAATAAACATTTTAAAAATTTTGTGATGAACTTTAAACATAAAAGTGGAAAGCAAGAATTGCAGGTCAGGAATGCCAAATTTGTACATTCAAAACCCTTGGAATATTTATACTATTCTTTTTGAGAGCAAAATGCATGAAATATCTGAAATTTTATTTTATCTATGAGTCAGTGCAGTCAACATTAGAAAATATCACTAATCCTGTTTATAATAAACACTTGATTAAAAAGAGGAAAACCAATGTATGTGTATAAATACAATTGCATTTTTAATATACTCATATCTATGTCACAAATAGATAATTATCATTTCTCAGATTCTGAATTCCCCACCCTCAACTACAGTTGCTGTTTGTTACAAAAATCGTTGCTAAGAATACACACACACACACACACACACACACACACACACACACACACATCAATGACATGGGGACCAGATACCACCCATAGGATAAATGATGTCACTGCCATTTGAGCTATTAGTTAGTACACAGTAATAAAATTAGGTCATTACTGACCAGGACTATGCATATGTGACAAAATTGTTTCACCAAGAAAATTGTAGCACCTGTTTACAGAGTTGCTATTAATATTCATATATCCATCCAGAAAATCATATGTAAGCAGATGGGTGAAATTTGAAACCTGTCAAAGCACAATTTCTTAATTGCTTTAAATAAAACATTGCTACAGTTGGTGGAGAAGCAATTAGATGCATGCTATATTCATTACCATTTTCCAATGTTACTTTTATTTTTTTTAAGACTGAGTCTCGCTCTGTCTCCCAGGCTGGAGTGCAGTGGCGCCATCTTGGCTCACTCCAACCTCCACCTTCCAGGTTCAAGCAATTTTCCTGTTTCAGCCTCCAGAGTAGCTGGAACTACAGGCATCTGTCACCATGCCTGGCTAATTTTTGTATTTTTAGTAGAGGCGGGGTTTCTTTCACCTTGTTGGTCAAGGGGTCTCAAACTCCTGACCTCAGGTGATCCAACTGCCTCACCACAGGTGATCCATCCACCTAGGCCTCCAAAAGTGCAGGGATTACAGGCATGAGCCACAGCACCCAGCCCAGTGTTACTGTTTTTATAATTAGGAAAAGTAATATGGAAGATATGTATCACAGCATTAGTGATTAGTACAAAATTTGACTTCTAAATTCTCAGTGATACTTGCAGAGAATCCAAGAACTATAAACATAATCAAATCATGTCCCTTTATTTACAGATAGACAAACTCATGCTCTATATAAATATGAGGTAGTATATTAATTAAAGCTACAATTTGAACCATATATAGAGAAATTTGTATCTTTTTAACTAGAATATACAACATTATGCTTATAAGCTGTACGTTATATTATCTTTGCTTAGTGGCACAATAATGATATAAGCAATATCATAGTTAATAGTATGAGCTTAACTCCATGATTCAATTACCTCTCCCTGGGTTCCTCCCACAACACATGGGAATTCTGGGAGACACAATTCCAGTTGAGGTTCGGGTGGGGACACAGCCAAATTATATTTTTGCACCCCTGGCTGGCCCCTTCCAAATCTCATGTGCTCACATTTCAAAACCAATCATATCTTCACAACAGCCCCCAAAGCCTTAATGCATTTCAGCATTAATCCAGAAGTCCACAGTCCAAAGTCTCACCTGAGACAAGGCAAGTCCCTTTTGCCTATGAGCCTGTAAGATCAAAAGCAAGCTAATTACTTCCTTGGCACAGGTATTGGGTAAACATAGCCATTTCAAATGGGAGAAATTGGTCAAAACAAAGGGGTTGCAGGTCCAAAATCCAATGAGGCATTCAAATCTTAAAGCTATAAAATGATCTCCTTTGACTCCAGGTCTCACATCCAAGTCATCCTGATGCAAGAGGTGGGTTCCCACGGTCTTGGGCAGCTCTGCCCCTTTGGCTTTGCAGGGTACAGCTTCCCTCCTGCATGTTTCATGGGCTGGCATTGAGTGTCTGTGGCTTTTTCAGGCACATGGTGCAAACTGTCAATGAATCTACATTCTGGGTTCTGGAGTTATGGTGGCCCTCTTCTCACAGCTCTACTAGGTAATGCATCAGTAGGGATTCTGTGTGGGGCCTCTGACCCCACAGTTCCCTTCCACACTGTCCTAGCAGAGGCTCTCCATCAGGGCTCCACCCCTGCAGCAAACTTTTGCCTAGGCATCTAGGCATTTCCATACATCTGAAATCTAGGCAGAGGTTCCCAAACCTCAATTCTTGACTTCTATGCAACTGCAAGCTCAACACTATGTGAAAGCTGCCAAGGTTTGGGGATTCCACCCTCAGAAGCCACAGCCTGAGCTGTATGTTGACCCCTTTCAGCCATGGCTAGAGTGGCTGAGACACAGGGTAGCAAGTCCCTAGGCTGCAAATAGCACCGGGACCCTGGGCCCAGCTCATGAAATCACTTTTCCTCCTGGGCCTCCAGGTCTGGGATGGGAAGGGCTGCTGTGAGGTTTTTGACATGGTCTGGAGATATTTTCCCCATAGTCTTAAGGATTAGCATTAGGCCCCTTGCTACTTACACAAATTCCCTCAGCTGGCTTGAATTTTTCTCCAGAAAATGAGTTTTCTTTTTTATCCTATTGTCAGGTAGCAAATTTTCCAAACTTTTATGCTCTACTTCCCTTATAAAACTGAATACCTTTAGCAGCACCTAAGTCATATCTTGCATGATTAGAAATGTCTTCTGCCAGGTACCCTAAATCATTTATCTCAAGTTTAAAGTTCCACAAATCTCTAGGGCAGGGGAAAAATGCTTCCAGTCGCTTTGCTAAAACATGACAAGAGTCCCTTTACTCCAGTTCCCAACAAGTTCCTCAAGTTCCTCATCTCTATCTGAGACCACCTCAGTCTGGACTTCATTGTCTATGTCACTATCAGCATTTTGGGCAAAGCCATTCAATAAGTCTCTAGGGAGTTTCAAACATTCACACATTTTCCTATCTTCTTCTGAGCCCTCCAAACTGTTCCAAACTCTGCCTGTTACCCAGTTCCACATTTTCGGGTATCTTTTCAGCAGTGCCCTACTCTTCTGGTACCAATTTACTGTATTAGTTCATTTTCATGTTGCTGATAAAGACATACCTGAGACTGGGCAATTTACAAAGGAAAGAGGTTTAATGGACTTACAGTTCCACGTGGTTGGAGAGGCCTCATAATCAGGTTGAACGTGTAAGGCACATCTCACATAACGGCAGACAAGAGAAGAGTGCTTGTGCAGGGAAACGCCCCATTTTAAAACCACTGGGTCTTGTGAGTCTTATTCACTGTCACAAGAACAGCACAGAAAAGACCTGCCCCTGAGATTCCATTATCTCCCACTGGGTGTCTTCTACAACACGTGGGAATTCAAGATGAGAACTGGGTGGAGACACAGCCAAATTATATCAGTTTCATTAGGCAATTTTGTCATTGTGTGAACATCATAGTGTTTAAACAAAATAAAATGATATAGTCTACTACACACCTAGGCCATATTGTGTAACCTGTTTATACCTAGGTTACAAATCTGTACAAAATGTTACTGTAGTGGATACTGTAGGCAATTGCAGCAGAATAGTATTTGCATATCTAAATATATCTCAACATAGAAAAGGTACAGTAAAAATATGGTATAAAAGATTTAAAAAATGGTATATGAATATAGGGCATTACCATGAATGTTGTTTCCAGGACTGGAAGTTGCTCTGGGTGAAACAGTGAGGAGTGGTGTGTGAATGTGATGCCCTAGGACTTTATTGTACACTAGCACCGTAGCCTTCATAAATACTGTACATTTAAGCTGCACTACACTTATTAAAAAATACTTTTCTTTCTTAAAAAGTAAATGATTCTTAGCTTACCATACCTTTTTAATTTTACAAACTTTTTAATTTTTCAAATGTTTTGGCTCTTTCATAATATTTAGCTTAAAACACACATTGAACAGTTGTACAAAAATACTTTCTTTCTTCATATCTTTGTTTATAAGATTTCTCTATTTTAATTCTTTTTTTTTACTTTTAAAACTTCTGTGTTAAAAACTAAGACACAGCAAGGCACAGATCACACACCTATGATCTATCCCAGCTTCCCAGGAAACAGAGGTAGGAGGATCTCTTGAGCCCAGAAGCTGAAGACCAGCTTGAGCAATATAGGAAGACTCCTTTTACAAAAAAAAAGAAACAAACAAAAACTTAGGACACAAGCACACACCTTTGTCTAGGATCATCAATATTAGCCTTCCACCTCCACAACTTGTCTCACTGGAAGGTGTCTCCCTGGAAGGTGTCCCACTGAAAGGCAATAACACACATGGAGCTGTCACCTCCTGTAATAACAATGCCTTCTGGAATACCTGCAGGACCTGCCTGAAGCTGTTTTACAGTTCACTCATTTTTTTTTTTCAAAAACAGAAGCTGAATACTCTAAAATAACAATAAAAAACATAGTACGGTCAATACATAAGCCGGTAACATGGTTTATTTTCAATGTCAAGTATTATGTACAGTACATATGTATGTAGCATACTTTTATAGGGCTGGCAGCACACATTTGTTTATGCCATCATCACCACAAACACGAGTCATGTGTTGTGCAATAATGTTATGACAGCTACATCACTAGAAAGATGATAGGAATTTTTTGGCTCCACTCTAGTCTTATGGGACCACCATCATATATGAGTTATGTGTAGATCACAGCTCATTATGCTATGAATGACTGTATATTAAAAAAATCATAGAAAACCAATAAAAAGACCCTTGGAATTTATAAAAATTATAAAATATAAGATAAATACAATTTAATAGGGTCCTTTATGTACCAGGAAAATCTGTTTATACATTTTATATAAAAAATAATACATTGAAAGCAACAAAATGTATAAAAATACCAGAAATCATTCAAATGGCAATATATGGAACCTATACATAAAAAATACAAAATTAAAATGTGAGTTATAAATGTACATTAGACTAGGTGTAGAAATATCTCGAAGTAATAGTACAAATATTCTGGAGAGCATGAACAGCAAATGCAAACATGTCTCATCTTCAGAAACAGCATACTCAGGGGTAGAACAGAAAAATAAGGCAATATTTCTTAATCTTTAGTCATGAAGAGTGGCTTAAAATAATGCTGGAGAGATGGGTAGTGACTATGATGAAAATTTTACATCTTCCCTGAGCAGTAATTCTCATGGAAGACTCTAAAGCAGTGGTGGCACAGATCATGTGTTAGTTTTAAAAATGATCACTCTTGCCGGGTGCGGTGTCTCAAGCCTGTAATCCCAGCA
>NW_016107395.1:6860388-6913800 GCF_001604975.1 Cebus imitator
ATCCTCTTCAGGCTACCAATGACCTTCTTCACAGAACTGGAAAAAAACACGTAAACGTGGCGCGTGCCTGTAGTCCCAGCTACTCAGGAGGCTGAGGCAGGAGAATTGCCTGAACCCAGGAGGCGGAGGTTGCGGTGAGCCGAGATCACGCCATTGCTCTCCAGCCTGGGTAACAAGAGTGAAACTCCGTCTCAAAAAAAAAATGATCACTCTTCTTGTGGAAATAATTTATTGAGAAGTAACAAATGGAGGGGGAGTGATCAATTAGAATATTCTTTCAATTGTTAAAGAAAAATGATGAAGATTTGGGCTAGGTGTCTGACAATGTATACTGAGAAAAAGGTGTCTATAAAATATTTAGATAGTAGAATCTACAGGAATTTCGCAGTTGTTTGGTATGAGAGAGGGGCTTTATGAGAATTACTTCCATTTTTTTGGCTGAGGTATTTGGGAGTATATCCATTGATCAAACAAGAAACCTTGGGGACAAAAATTTAAGGAAAGAAAAAAACTGAATTAGGTTTTGGATATACTGGGCTTGGATATTTGTGAAATATCTAATTGCAGAGTTGAGTGAGCAATTAGATATATTTGCTTTGGTAGTCCAGCCAGAAATATAAATTTCAGAATTAACAAGAGTGGGCTGGGCATGGTGGCTCATGCCTATAATCCCAGCACTATGGGAGAATGAGGTGGGAGAATTACTTTTCAAGCCCAGGAGTTCAAGCCCAGCTTGAGCCCGGGAATTAGAGAATTGTCTCCACAAAATAAACCAGTTAGCTGGGTGTAGTGGCAGGCACCTGTGGTCCCAGGCACTTATAAACTCAAGGTGGGAGGGTTGCTTGAGCCTGGGAGCCAAAACCTTCAGTGAGCCCTGATCATGCCACTGCACTCCAGCCTGGGTGACAAAGTGAGACCTTGTCTCCAACCCCCCACCTGCACCACACTGCCCCCTCCCACCAAACACAAACAAAAAACAAGAATGATAACATTTAGATTCATGAAAGTAGCCTTGATCACCTATTTGTATAATGCAATTAAGAAGAAAACTGCCCCAATTAATCAAATCCTGAGCAATCCTTTGAAGGGGAGAAAGAAAAATTGGAGAAAGAGTCCAAAATTGGAGAACCAATGAGGTCAGAGGAAAACCAGAAACGCATGTCCTTGCAGAAGCTCAGGGTTGAGAATGTTTTAGTAGAAAGAGAGAAAACCAAATTCTGAGGACTATTGCTGATTTATCAAGTAAGACTGGAAATTAAAACAGTTCGTTACATATTTAGCCTGTAGATCATTGATAAGTTGATTAAGAATGTTCACTTTTGGTAGAATACTAAGGATACAAGTCAAATTAAAGTGCTTTTAGCAGTAAGTAGATAGTGAGAAAATGAGTAGACAACCCAGGCAAATTGATAGAGGAGAATAATTTTTGAACAATAGAATTTAAAATATGTAGTGAGCCCATGATTTTAGAGAAAGAAGACATAATAGAGAGCTTGTGGTTCCAATAGAAACAGAAGCATGAGAGTCCCAGAAAAGAAAAGCCTTACATGTTGTGAGCACCATGAAGGACATCAGAGAGGACTTTCAATATGGAAATACATTTGAAAATTGCAATTAAAATTGTGTAGCACAGACCCAAGATATTATTTTTTCTTGAAATATATCTTATTACATAAAAGGATTTAAAAGACTCCAGGAAAAAAAAACAAACAAACAAGAAATAACAGTGAGAAAGCCTATTTGTCATACTTTCAAGAAAGACTGATTTAGCACCCACTACATGCTAGGTACCATTATGAAGGTTGAGACATAGTAGTGAACCAAGCTGAAAATGTCCTCATTTAACTTACATTTCAATGCAGGGGGAGAGGAGAATTTCATTCTCGTAAATGAAATTAATAAGTAAAAGATACCATGTGTTATGCTATAGAGGGAGAAAAAAGCAGGAAATAAAAATGAGGGTTGTGGGAGGAGGGGCTATTTCAAATAAATGGCCAGAGAAATCCTTTAAAAGGGTAAAACTTGAGAAATGTCTAAAGGTGTCTAGGAAATGAGCCATGAGAATATTTGAGAATGGCAAGTAAAAAAAACCAAGATGTAAGCATTTCTGGAGTGTTTGAAGAAAATAAGGAAGCCAATGTAGCTAGAATAGAGTGAGCAAGGAGAGATGTTTCAAAAGAGGTCAGAGGCTGTGACAGTGAGTGGATTAGGTGTATGGAGAATAAGCAGTGTCATTTGTACTGCTGTAAAAATGTGCGTATCGACTCTGAAACAATGAAGCTATTGCAAAAGTCCAAGAAAAGAAGTATTAATATCTATAGCAAAGGGATAACCAAAGAAGCAGGAAGGCCAACTGGGGGCTCTTTCAATAATCCAGAGCAGACCTGATTGTGGCTGGGACAAAGATGATTTCAGGAGAAGCATTGAGAAAGCAATCAGATTCTGACTATATCTAGACATTTCAAATTAGAGCTAGCAGGATTTGCTGGAGAATTTCATGTAAATGATCAGGATGAGTAAAGGAGAATTTCCAGGCTTGGAAGCCAGAAAACATAGGATGTGGCATAGTGTGGTGATTAAGCTCATAATCTCTGGAGCCAGACTCTTGGCTTTGCAATTCTTACTCAGTCACTTATGCATCCTTGGGCAAGTTATTTACCTCTTAATGATTCCATTTCTTTATCCATAATATTGAGGCAGAATCATGCTTATTTTATAGAGTTGTTATGAAGTTTAAATTGGTTAATAGTTTCACAGTACTTAGATCAGGAAAGACTCTGAAATGAGTATTTTGGGGAACGGTTGGAAGATAAATTCTGGGTTCTTTAAGTTTGAATTATTATTAGACATATATGTGGATAACATTAGGAGAAATACCTAATGTAGATAACGGGGTGATGGATGCAGCAAACCACCATGGCATGTGTATACCTAAGTAACAAAGCTGCACGTTCCACACATCTACCCCAGAACTTAAAGTATAGTAATAATAATAATAATAAAGAAATCTAGTTAGGTACCTGTCTTACCACAAAGGCAAATCAATTCCACAGAAATAAAACAATTAAATGTAAAAATTCAAAAGCATATATATTGGGTTATACTAACTAAGCAAATTTTGAATTATTAAGAATTTTCCTAGCATGAAAGCAATGGAAATAACCACTCAGAAAAGATTAGTATGACTACTACCAGGTGCAGTGACTCACACCTGTAATGTTAACTACTCAGGAGGTTGAAACAAGATCTCTTGAGGTGTGGAGTTCAAGACCAGCCTTTGCAACATAGCAAGCCTCCTGTCTCTAAAAAAATAAAATAAAATGAGTCAGATGTGGTGGTGCATGCCTGTGTCCCAGCTATTCTGGAGGCTGAGGTAAGAGGATTGCTTGAGTCTAGGAGTTCAGGGCTATAGTGAGCTACTATTGCACCACTGCAACCCAGCCTGAGTGACAGAGCAAGATCCCGTCTCTAAAATAGTAAAAATAATATAATAATAATAATATGAAAAAGAAGAAGGAGAAGAAGAAGAAGAAAACGAGGACTACCCAAAAACCTGAAACTCATATTTACCACAGATAGGGAAATGGCTTATAACCATTAAGTATATAAGACTCTTATAAATCAAGAAGCAGAAAAAAAGTCCTCCTAGAAAAAAAATTCAAAAAAATTTCCAAAAATGATTAAGTTTTTTAAGTGTAGTCATGATAATATGGTGGTTAAGAACTTAGTTATGAAATTAAAACTGTTGTAGGCATAAGTTTCAACCTGCTACTTATCTGCTCAGTAACCTTGGGCAACTTTTATAACTTCTTTAAGCTTCAATTAATTCATGATTGTAGAAGGATGAAAATTGTACTACTCTACTTACCTCATATGGATATTTATGTTTAAATAAGATAAAGGCTCAGTGCCTGGCAAAAAGAAAACCTTTGCTAGTGTTAGCTATGGTTCTTATGATACTAGTTGTTGAGGTTGTTATCATTACTATTGTTAATAGAAGTATTTATATTGGAATCTAAGTACAGCATTTTATTCATCTATTGTCATTATTAAATGCTTCATGACTGTACTCAATACGGTTTTATTTGAATAAATTGTTGCCCCATCTACCTGTCAAGTACAACACCTTAAACATTATTGTTATCAAACTCTTCCTTGCTTACTCAGAGACTGATGGCTCCTAACCTAAGTACTGTGTAATCGTAGACCAAGTGCTGTGGAATGAGGGCCTCTGATAGGTTTGACCTAAAGTTGACCATATAAACCATACGAAATTAAAACAATAGAGGCAATTATGCACTGATCATGCACTAGCCATACAAGAATAAAAATTAATGAGAAACATAACATCTTGGATGTCTATTATTTACAATTTCCACAGAAAACTCTGAGAGAGGACTATTTCGAAAATGACAAGATTGAGGGAACAAGAAAGAGATGATGAGACACTCCTAATCTGGCAGCAGAAAGAAAAGCTGTCTCTTTTCTCAAGGTTCAGGGGGACAAAGGAAGAAAGTGGTGTTCCCAGAGCTCATGGAGAGCCGAGCCACAGAGGAGTGCACCCAACAGGAGAAGTGGTCATGGGAAGACACAGACAGACTCACAGTGTTGAAGCAGGAAAGACTGGGAAAGAAAGATCCCAATCTCTTTCTCCCTCTGATCCTCATTTTTTGCCAGTCTTTCCATTGGCTTAACCTAAGAGGAGTCAACCAGCAATGTTATTCTCCTAGGGCACAGGACAGCACTGCTAAGGCTGAGAATGGTTCTGACAGTATAATAGGGGTGGAGATGGGGAATGAAGTGGGAAAGAAGCCAAACAGGTGCACAAGCACAATGCTTACAATATACTGTATTTCCACTAGTTTTCAAATTTTCCTCATAATTTTCATTTATATGACTCAGGACATGCTGTGCTCTTGTTTTGGAACTATGACAAATGGAGAGTGAACATGTCAGCAAACAGCGACACCAGCCACATTGAGAGGCACTAATAAAAAGTTCATGTTTATTTCAAATTTGAAGACGTCAAAATAGTACTGACCTTGTTTTTCAGGCTAGCGAATAATAATATTCAATCCAGTCATGGTCAGTAATAATGTATTCATGCCTGACTTGCAAAATTCTTCCTGTCACTCATACGACTTTTGTTTCTAGTCTCCTAGAATGCATCTCAAGTGTTAGCATTCCTAGAAGGCAAACATCAAACTCGATAACCTTTATACTCAGACATATTCTAAGCAAATTATGAGGAAAATTATTGTTACCCTCTAACTTTCCAGGGTAAACAATAAAAACAGTGGACATCGAATCTGAGTATTTATACCAGCACTTCATTCTCTTGGAACATATGTGGGACAATCAACTGAGAACGATGAAGATGCTAGACCTGTCTGAATGTGAGACAGAGACAGAAGAAAGAACTGTGTGTGTGTTTTAAAATGTTTACTGTGGATATTTTATCATCTCGACTAAAGTGGGTAATAACTATACGATCCACACATAACTGTCTAATACATGTTTAATTAATATCACATAAAAGGCTTGCTGTGGTTTTTTATGCAAATAGGACCATAAGTATATCTGTAGGTTTTCTTTTCTTTCCTACTCCTCTCTTTTGGGGTTTTGGTCTCCTGAGGTACAAATCTGAGCAACAAAATTACCTTAAAGAGGGTTTATGAATCACAAAGGAGAATTCTTTATGTACCTTGTTTCCATATGAAAGTAGCAACATTTGCGCATAAATGCCTTGCATCATTTTTTTATGAATTGGGCCTTAAGTGCTCATGATTGTCCTTGGTATTCAGTTTTTGTCATTAAGTAGCGTTGAAACAACAGGAGGAGAAAAAAGGAAACATTTTGTACCTGTGGTACACACTTGGACAACACAGCTTTAGGAAAATAGCTACACTCTTATCCTTTTATATGTATAAATTATGCAGGGACAAAGACAAGTGTGAATTGATGAAAAGGCAAATAATATATTTCTGGAGCCTTAATAGTCGAAGCCATACTCAGGATTTTTTAAAAAATGCATTGATTTTCTTATTTGGTTCACATGCACTCTCATATTTTGCCAATCTATATGGCTCCGTTGACAGAATTGGGTTTGCTCTGGATGAAGAAAGGGATAATTCTCTTTCTAACTGCAGGGTAGTATGTCACCTCTCTTAGCATCCTACCTAATAATCATCCTCAGTGACTGAGGAAGAGGGGCATGGCATGTAGATTTTTTTAAACATTGGTGTTTAGTGCTTTATTGGTATATATTACACACAAAGGTGAAATGTTTGAGATGAGGAATAGTTCTTTAAAACATTTGAAAAAAAATGCAAGGGAAAAATCTAGAGATGATCTATTTCTATACCCATTTCTATTATAGACTCCATTATGTTCCCCAAAGTTTATATGTTGAAGTCTTTACTCTTAGTATCTCAGAATGTAACCGTATTTCAAGATAAAGCCTTTGAAGTGGTAAAAAGGTAAAAAGAAGTCAGTTTTATGGGTGGGCCTTAATCCAAATGACTGCTGTCTTTATAGAAAGAGAGATTAGGACACAGACAACCACAGAAGGAAGACAACTTGAAGATACGAGGAAAAGATGGCCATCTGCAGAACTATGATTTCAACCAGATTATTTAGTTTCATGTTTAATACACTTTCTCATTTTGTAGCACAAGACAATGGAAAAAAATTGTGAAAAAACATAGCACATTGCAAAAGTATTAACATAAAATTAATGAAATCAATAAATCATAACATTGATAATAATAGCAGTGAATTAATCCAAATGCCTTGTGTAGTTGATGAAGATTGAGGGCCTATGCTAAATTTCCCAAAGCCTATGTTGCTATCAAATTCAGTTCCATCTTGTTCCTTCAAGTTGACAATGAAAGACTTCTAAGAGTAATTGTTTTAGGAGGAGCCTTTTCTGTAGATAATTTTAATTGATATGCTTTCTATTAAAATGTCAATTAACCTTGATTTTCATTCTTTATTATTTAAAATAGGTTCTGAATAAATTTGTTGCAGATATAAAATCGCAAACCTATAATGAGGCAAATTGCTTATGGTGTTCCTGCTTAATGAGCTCAGTCACTTACTGTCACTCCTAATTAGATAACTAAATTTCTTATGATTGTAAAATATCACATTTGGTATGAATTTAATGCTGAAAGATATTAGTTTAATATCCCAAGGCTAATTCTGTGTACTTAGTTATAAAAACCGCTTTGTAAACATTTTTCATTCACATATTAATTTCAATGGGTAATGTATTATTTTTCTTTAGTTTTCTGTGTCAATTTATAGTTTATTCAAAATTATCTTTATGAAATATGATTTCGTTATTGGAAAGTGGTCTTGATCCAAACCCCAAGAGAGAGTTCTTGGATCTCACACAAGAAAGAACTCAGGGCAAGTCCATAAAGTGAAAGCAGGTTTATTAAAAAGCAAAGAAATAAAAGAATCGTTACTCCATAGAACAGCCCCAAGGGCTGCTGGTTGCTCATTTTTATAGTTATCTCCTGATAATATGCTAAACAAGTGGTAGATTATTCATGCCTCCCCATTTTAGACCATAAAGGATGACTTCCTGATGTTGCCATGGCATTTATAAACTGTCATGGCTCTGGCGGGAGTGTAACAGTGAAGAAGACCAGAGGTCATTCTCATTGCCATCTTGGCTTAGGTAGGTTTTGGCCAGCTTCTTTACTGCAACATGTTTTATCAGCAAGATCTTTATGACCTGTATCTTGTGCTGACCTTCTATCTCATCCTGTGACTTAGAATGCCTAACTGTCTGGGAATGCAGCCCAGTAGGTCTCAGCTTTACTTTGTCCAGCCCCTATTCAAGGTAGAGTTGTTCTGGTTCAAACACCTCTGACAATCTTTAAAAAAATTAATTGCAATTGATTGTTAGTTATTGGATTTCTTTACTAGATCTTTATCATACAATAATTTTTTTTTTAATTTTCCTATATTTTTTTCAAGAAATCCCCTGGGATAGTCACAATGTACTTGCTAAGCACAAGTTCCTGTGTACCTCCTTTGATCTTTTAATTTATGTCCTTTGTGTGCTAGATTCAAGTCTTAGCCTACCAACTCATCTCAAACTCTTATTCATTTCTCTCCTTCAATTTAGCTTTATTATCGAATGTAGCCATATCTCACATTTCTAGGTCTAAATTGTAGGAGAGCTGCATTAGGTTAAATGCAACTCATAAAAAGAAATGTAGACATTGCTCTCTCGTAGTTTTCAATTTTGGTATTTCACCATCAACATAAAGAATAAAGAGATTACTTTTCAAATTTGAAGCTGATTTTTGTTTCTTATGAAAAGACAGATAAGAACCTGACGGTAATATCTTGACTGTTATGACATAATTGAGAATTTTAAGGATCCAGCTTATTCTCTCTAGCCATCATTGGTCTTGTGTGCTGGAAACACTATTGCTTTTCTCTCTAAATTTTTCAAATCAATCACTTAATTACTTATGTTTTTGAACTTTGAGCCTATATTATTTATCTATCTACAAAAACAAAAATGTGCTTATCACTGCTTTACAAATTCTCACTCTTCACATTGGTTGAGATACAAAATTAAAGATGGACAGGATTTTGAAATAATGTGTCAAACATAGTTTATAAATTAAATGGTAAATTTTATTTAATGATCTTAAATATGAATTCTTCACTTTTAGATTACATAGTGTCCTTATCAGTTTAAAGAGAAGCAGTAGAAAAAAAAAATATCTTTCAGAGTTAGAGACAAAAGTTTCCAGATAAAGAAGTTTCATGTATATTTTTTATTCCATATTTACAACCTCAAAATAACTAAAATATGACATATTCATTTTTAATTAAATATTTAAATACCTCTAATACAATGTAGATTGATGTCATTTATATTTCTCAATCCAATTCCAAACAGAAGGGCAATTTCGAAATTACTTGGCATGGATTGTTTGTAACAAAAGTACAGAAATCAAAATTTGACTTTGATTTTCTGTACAAAACAAAGTATCTGGAAACTTTTGCATACTATATTTGTTCCTGACCTCTTCATACTTAAAAAAATCAATCCTTTTGTGAAACCATCTCCCGTTGCAATCACATCAGGCTGACTATCCTCTACTACCACTTGGAAAGCTTTTAGATTTAGAACGATAGATTGTGCCCAGGAAACGTATTCATTATGTCCATGTCAATCATTAGTAAAATAGAAGGCATAACATTTCTAACTTAGAAAGTAAAATTTTGTATTGCAAAAATTACAGGTATATACATACTTATGATAGTTATTTTTACCAAAATACTAAAGGAAAATTGGGACTGTTAGAAAGCAGGCAAGATGGAAAATGAATTCTATTATCAAAATAACTGTTTTTATGGACAATAATGAGACTGTGTTACAGTGATGAAGAAAAGAACAATATATTTAAATGTTATGGAGAAAAAAGGACTTTGATTATATCAGTTAAGTGTTTGCCTTAGGACAAGAGTTTGAGTTAAAAAAAAATAATGAAAACATAACTGACAATTCTTAGAATTTCATATCCCATCTTTAAAGTTCAAAAAAAATAAAAAAGAATTTCATATCCCATCTCGTGTCAGGATTTACTGTAAAAGGTATGTGCGAAACAACCACAATTTGGCATCATGATCACTGCCTGTCAGATTCAATTCCAGCGTCAGCTGCTTACACTCAGTTTACATAAGAGAAAAAAGGTTCATCTTGGGTGTTTCTTTCTTTGGTATTGTGTTTCCTTTTTCTAAACAGAGAGCTTCTCAGTAAATAGGTTGATTTTATTGAAACAATGGATATTTGGTGAGCCTCAGATTTTAATGTAAGTATGTGAAACTCAAAATACAATTTTTGATAACAAATACCAAGCGATAATAATTTGTCAAACCAAATTTTGTTAAAACTGAAAACCTAAATGTCTTTCATTTTTAATTATTATCACATAACAATTTCCTCACATTTCTGCATGACCATTTTTCCCAAGAAATCACCCAGATTTATGAAACCTGTGTGCAAAAAGCAACAACACAAGTCGAATTCTCTGACTTACAGAAAATATCTACATATTTCACATAAGAATACCTACGTTTCTTTTAAAAAGTTAATGATAGTGCCAACAACAGACAATTGTGTTAAAATATAAAAATAAATGTAATCAAGTCATTACATACTGGTATCAGAATTTTGATTATGTTCTCTGTTGAATGAACGTTATTAACATTCTATCAAATTTTCCACCTACAAATTAATGCTCTACAAAGCAATCAGCTCGTTGCAATTTAAAATTTCAGTTTAAATTTTTTTTTCAAAATATTGGGATTCTCATTGTTTTCTTAAAGTAAAGCATCATTAAAGTTTTCTCATTTTAAAAGGATCATTATTTTCTTTATCAATAATAACCGTTTAGTTGTACTATATCATGTTTTTAAATATTTTTGGACACAAAAATATTTGGCAATTTTTGTAAAAAGAGCCTTTCTGGTGAGTAATACAGGTGGCAATTTAGTATTTTTTACAAACTTTTCCAAAAATAACAGTATAAATTTGACAATGTTAAAATACCCATGTGTGTTTAAAATGTGTAAACAACTTTACAAATACATAAATATGCATGGTATAAACATAGGCAATGTTAATTACCTTGCCATTTTTGTCAAATTAGAAGTGCGTATTGTGATTAAAAAGGAAGACATGTACAAAAAGAAAAACACTGAAATGTCAAGAATCCTTATTGTGGGTTTTTGTAATTATGGATAACATTTGTTTTCATTTCTATTTCTTTGAATTTCAATATCGATATTTCTCACATTTTGAAGACAGATTTTCCTGGAGAGACATTGGACAGCACAGCAGATCAGGATGTCAAATTAGCCTTTAAATACTAATTTGAACTTGACAATGTATGAATTGTCTTTCTGGGGCACCTGGGTCTCATTTTGCCACAAACTGCAGCGTTTACATTGCACCACAACGCTGAAGCAAAGACAGAATCAAGGGATGTTTAAAATGAGAAAGTGAGGTGAGAAATGGCCTCCCATGAGAAGAACTGAGGCTTTACTTGAATGAGCATACATGGCAGGGTTTGATTTAAGGCACTATGAATATACCATGGGAAAAAAGTGCTTAAGGACATTGCACTTTCACATTGGGAGAGTATAGTTTGAGGATTTTGTTACTACGGTGGTTATGTTTTTTTATTCTGTTTTAATTTTATTTGTTTTTCCACTTATGTGGTAAAAAGTTTATAAATGCATACATTATATTTGTACATATACATATTCTTAATGTGGCTTAAACATGATGGGGAGAGAATGGAAAGGTGAAACACAATTTTTCATTTCTTACATTATTTAAACAATTTTGTTATTTGATAGCAATTTGACAAGATCACAGTTGTGAAATGCAGGCCAAGTGTACTTATTTCAACAACTCTGTGTACATTTACTTTGAAATAAAAATTAGAAGATAATAACTGTAATGACTTGTGTTTCTACATCATGTTATTTTGCTTTCAGTGAAAAAAAACAAACTTTACAAATTTAATGTTAATAAGCTATTCATAAAATGAACTTTTAGTGCTTTTGGGAACACTCTTTCCTTCTATCTTTTGTTTTAGAAAAATAATTCAGAAATTCAATACAAAAAAATTCCCTTTAAAATATGCATACATTATGTATATTTAGAATGTCAGCCATTTGTAAACTACTTCAACATAAAATGATCACGACAAGACTGAAGGTAAATTGTTGGTACAGAGTGAAAGCTATTTTGAGTTCTGCAAATATGTACCGTGTGTCTGAGCTCAACTTTTGATCTAGTTTCTCTATACAAGTTGTATTTAACATCTTTGATCTCTGAGTTAGTGATCTAATTGCTGTATAACTTAGCTTTTATTGATCTGTTCTCATGCTAAGCAAATCAAGTCTCACTTTTATGGGGTAGATTGAAAAAGATAGTAAAACTGCCTCTGAGACAGCAGTTTAAATCTGTGCAATAACAGTGAAAGCAAGAGATAAGACTTTTATTACACTGCCAAACTTCACATGAACTCAAAGTGTCATTAAATAGGTATGTGTCATTTGCCACAGATATTTATTTTACTAGAGATCATGGTTACCACCCATTTGGAAGCAATGTAGTATATTTTCTGCTGTCATAAAATATATTGTTTGTCCAGGTACCTATATTTATAGTGGCATTTGGTGCATAGCATAGCATTCTCTTTGAATGAATTATTTATTCTGATTGAACAATGTCTGCATGTACTTTTTTTTTCCTTTCAGTATAGCGTCAAGAGCAACAGAGAAGAGGTTTATGTTGGGTTGCCTTTGTAATATTGATTTTTAAATACCATGCTCAAGAGAATAAAAGACTAATAATATGCATTGGCTACTTTTAGCTACCCCCTAAAATATTATTCCTTCTGTTCCAATTGATATTTTATCACAAAGACGGAAGAAGTTGATATAAAAATTGAGGCTCAACTAACTAATATTGACGCATTATCACTTGCCTTGTAAAGAACACTTTTCCCTTGGAGCTGTAACTAAAAATTCAAAAGATGCAGACGTAGAAATGATGGTAGTTCAGAGATACAATGGACTGTAAAAACAACAGACATATTTCAATGGCATTTTAAGACTTTATGAATATACTCTAAACATTATAATTCGACATTAACAAATTATAAAACATGATCATAAAGCAGTAGCTATTACTGCATGGTGTACAATGAAAAGAAAATATTTACAAATGAAGAAATGCAGCCAACAGCAAAAACTATGCAGTTAGAACTTTATTCATTAGCAATTGAAGGAAGGCAATAAAAGTAATCATGAGCTTTCACTCATCCAAGCAACCTTAGAAGGGAGGAAAAAACAGAGGATACTGTTTTAATTCTACCGTAATTCTAAATTTCTGGAAAAAAAAAAAAAAAAGAACTACCATTAAACATTTAACCATTTAATTGAAACAGAATTAAATATTTATTTTAATTTTCAGTTTAAATTTACTTACTTAAACATACAGATTCTTCAAAGCTCTATAATATTCTATCATATAGACCCCAGGACCTGCTTTATCATTAACCTTATGTTAGACACAATGATTATTTCTAGTTAAATAATGCTGCAATAAACATTGGCATGTCAAAATCTTTATTCATGTTTTTACCTTAGTGTAGATTTTTAGAAATGAAATTACTGAACTAAAGACTATACATTTTGATATATTTTGCCACATTTTTTCCAAGAAAAGTTATACCAGTTGTTAACACCTTCAGCCTTTTGTGAATGCCCGTTTTGCCCTACCTTCCCTACATTGTACATAAGCATTTAAGATTCCTAATTTGAAAAGCAAAGGGAAGTGCTTTATTTCCACGCTAACATTTCTTTTGCTAATATTAAGCTCAATAATTTTATATTTTCATAATTTCATTAGCTCTATTTTCTCCTTTATGTGAGTTACTTTAGTTATTTACTGGAACCTTATATATACTTATAAATTTTTTGTTACTCCTATTTTAAGAATTTTAATTTTGTTCTGTTTCAAATATTTTCATTTTAATGTTTACTATTAATTTATTTGTGTTTTTGTTTGACAGTCAGAAGTTTAAATATCAGTATATTTATGGACAATATATTTTTCTTTGTTTTAGCACTTTAAAGCTCAGCAAATATTTTTCCGTCCAATATCCAATTGATATGGTGCCATATTTTTCTAGCTTTTATGCCTTATTTTTTCCGCAAATACATTACATGATGTCATTTCAGTTTATTTTCTTGTATTATATGAGGTATAGAATCAACTTACTTTGCTATTTAAACAGTTAATCAATTTCCTTGTGCTAATTTTAAATGAAAATATAAGTTAGCTTTGTTCTAAAATAGCAATGTCCATAGTTTGCACATCATTTGTATATATGTTTTCATTTTCTATTATTTGAAACCAACAGTTTTAATGTCTATAAGGTGTTTCTTATGGCTATAAAGGATATAAACAAATTAATAGACCCCTGTGTCTGGCCATTTACACTGCTTTCAGTTTTCCAACATTATAAAAATTGTTGACATTAACAAATTTCTAAATGCACTTTTTTCTCATTTTTGTATCAGATATATATGCTAGCTTTCCAGAGGTGGTATAATAAAAATAAAGTATGCTTGCTTTAGTATTTGAAAGATATTCACAAAATGTGCCTGTAAAATTTTATAATATATATTATTTATATATATATTATAATATATATATAATCTATATATATTATATATTTATATATATATATAAAATGAGGAGCTGGCCAAACTGAGGATTTGATGAAAAATGGAGTAATTATTAATTACTCCATAATGTTCCTGCTTCAAAATATTAAAGGATGTCAGAAATGCTATAGTAGATGGTGTCATTTGACAGAGGTATTGCTTTGGTGTTTTTTTCCAATTACATGAAAAAAAAATCGATAATTCTCCCCACCTCTCAAAAAAAAAAAAAAAACCTACCTGTTTTCTCATTCCTTGAACCTGAATTAGCCATGCGACTTGTTTTGACTAAGGGAATTAAGCAAAGAGAGATTCAAAAAGACTTATCCTTTGGGACTTCCTCTTTCGCTCTTCAAACTCCACCACCGCTATGTGAGAGAACTCAATAGACCCTACTAGACAGAGAGTTAATGGCAGATTACTGGCCCCATTACCGCTGTTGCTCCAGTAAACAGCTGGACTACTCTCAGACATTTAAGTAAGGCCATTTCACAATATCCAAGTCCCAGCTGAGCCATCAGAGGACTGCAGACACATGAAAAAAGCCAGCTGATATGAGCTGAGTCCAATCCAGTTGAGAGAATCACTCAGTTGTCATGTAGATGGATGAGTAATAATAAATGTCAGAGATTTAAAGTCACTAAATTTTGGGTGGTTTGCTGTATGTTATCAGATAACTGATAGAAATCAGCCTTTGCACTAAGAAATAAAACACAGAGATCATTACAAGGGAACCTGGAAAGATTTTTCAATCATGAGAGTTTTTTATTTTTTTTCTTTTTTTTTTGCTTAATTAGTGTATAAACAACCTTGCACAAAACTCCAGGACAAGATTCCTCTAATGGGATAACTCTCATCTCATCCGCTTTAGTAAGGATTTTCTCTATCATAAAAATAATCTACACTTTCTCATGGACACAGGTTGTTCTTCCTATTGAATTTTCTATTATTTATTTATTTATTTATTTAGAGACAGGGTCTCTGTCACCCAGGCTGAACTGCATTGTCATGATCATCGCTCACTGCAGTCTGGAACTCCTGTGCTCAAGAAAATCTTCCCACTTCCGCCTCCTGAGTAGCCAGGACCACAGGCATGTGCCAACGTCCCTGGCTACTTTTTTCCTTTTTTTCCCCAGACATATGAGTCTTGGTGTATTGCCGAGGCTGGTCTCAAACTCCTGGCCTCAAGTGATCCTATGCCTTGGCATCCCAAAATGCTGGGATTACAGGCATAAGCCACTGTGCCTGGCCCCTATGGAATTTTGTAATGTTACTCGCTTGTAATAAGCATTGATAATTTTGTGTTCTTTTGTGTTTTGTAATGCAAGTAAAGGACACGCAAACATAAATCTTACTGTTACCTTGACATTTGCCAACTAAGGCCGCATTAAACAAATACAGCTAGTGCTCGACTTACCACCACGATTGGTTCAGACAGACCGGTCATAACACGATTTGGTCGTTGAGTAGGCTATATGCACGCGGAAATGGTAGTGCTGCTGGAAGCTGGTCCGCACTGCCGTACGCCCAGCTGGGAAACATTTGCGCTGCCAGACGCGGAGCAGTCGTGGCTAGCGATTGTGGCCGTAAAGTCGAATGGTCGTAAGTTGCATAGGTCGTAAGTCGATCAATACTTGTACTGAGGGAATGTGTTCTCTTTCCCTGTCCATGAGGGGGGCGTAGCTTTAAGGGCAAGAATTTCCCCTGTGCCATGCCCCGCCTCCTATCTCTCTCCATCTAGGAGATTCAACGGTTTACGTTTGAATTTTGCGGGCACAGGAAGAAACTAAAAGTCATTCCAGCGGAAGTTGTAAGGAACGCCTTTCATTGGCCCAGGGTCTTGGAGAAGGTGGGGGTTTCACCCAGGATAAAAGTCCATGCTCCCTCACCTGCCCCGGATTTCCAACTTTTCTGGAATCCCCTCCCACAGGTGGGAGCCCCCTCCAGGATTTCCCCTCTGGAATCCCCTTCCACACTCTTCATGGAAGCCTTTCTCCTCTTCTCCTTTCCTTCTCTTTCCTCTACCTAAATAAAATCACTTTTCTGCAACACTTTTTTGGGTCTGATATTCACTTTGTGAGCATACAGTGCAGCTGAAGCTGCCCCACCACTTATTCTTTAAGAGGTTGGAGGCCAAGAACCCACAATGATCACCAGCATCCAAGAAAAAATCTGGCTACAATACCAGAGGCCAATAATTATTGGCAGAATATGTTTCCTTTTATAATGGGAAAGTACATTCCAAACATCAAAGAAAAGAGATTGTGATTGGGAGTTACTCGGCTATGTATACCCAAGTCTCACACCACCTCTTTTTTCGAAGAGAAATAGTAATGACTTATTTGCATAATATGATATGAGTTATTTTTAGAAGATAATTTTCTAAGTAACAAGAAGTACATTTGAAGGAAAAACACTTTTATTTTTTACATCCAGTTCACAGATGCTGTGACATTCAGCCATAAACCACAGGTTAAGAATTTACCAAAATTGAAAATTGACCATTAAATAAAATATTGACAGTAAGTTTGAAATATGTTCCATCACAGAAGAGTAGGAATAGATGAACTTAATATAAATTATCATTGTAGAGTAATCTAAGGTGATAATATAGTATATTAATTTCATTTTTAAAAATTTAATATTTCCAAATAGCAAGACATCCTTAAAATATAGACAAGGTCTTCCCAACTAATGGTAATTCACTCTTTTGATATAGTTCATATCATATTTGCTAGTATTTTAATCATTATTTTCCATTTATTACTTTTTTCTATATATTTACCATCTTAGACCTTTTATACACTCAAGGCAATATTTGCTCAGTTAAATGAATCTGTTAGTTTTCGTTAATTTTAATTGACCAGAATAATTTTTAAGAATTGTAATTATCTGTTCTTAGGCTGCTCGTTAATCCATTTAGAAATAACTTGGAAATATGCTTTTTCCATGTTTTTATTTTTACTTTCATTGTTATATGGAATTCATTTATTTTTATAAGATCATTGAAGTTTTCAAATTTATCAGTATATAATGTTGCCAGCCGTACAGAGTTCTTTAATTTTAATTATTGCATTATAAAGCATACATTTTCTGTCCTATACAATTACATTTTAAATTTGTTAGCTACAGTTTTCTCTATCAGTACTTGTGTGTATGCGTGTGTGTGTATTTCTTTCTACTTATCTATATTTTTATCCGTTATGCATCAATCATCCTGTATATTTATTGATTTTGTTTGTATTACTTTATTTCACCAATTTCCCCCCTCCTCACCTCCCTATTCTACTTTTATTTTGATATACCTTTTGTTCTTTAGAATTTTTTTCTTTATCTAATAAGTTGAGTTTAACATGTTATGTTATTAGGAAGGTTATTCTCTATACATAATTATATGTTATTGATGCATAATAGATGTACATATTTTCAGCATACATTGATAATTAAATAAATTTATATAATTTGTATAGGTCAAAATCAGAGTATTTAACATACCCGTCACCTTAGAGCATTCTAAATTTTAGTTCATACATTTTTTTTATTTTTAATTGTGAAATCACAGTTGTCTGTTAATTTAAATTTTTAGTACAGGAAAGCTTTCTAGAAAGTTATATGTTAATCAGCCAATATGCTGTTTCTACCACATTTTCTTCTCCTTTTTATCAGGAATACTGTATGGCTGGTTTTTACTTTTAAATCCAAATATTTGTTGCAGTTTTTTGAGCTTTAAAAATCTTTCCCCAACTTGTATATGCTTTCCCACATTTGTCATTCCTTCATGTTCGTATACATCCTACATTGTTTTCTGTTACAAATGATACAAATGCATGAGCAAGAAATGACGGCCGACACTCTCCTGGACCATCAACTTGGCTCAGAGTGGGTAATTTAATAACTACAGTCTCATTTGGTAGATAGCAGAAAGAATGGGAAAGAGTAGAAGTTAAAAGGGTGAAAAAGCCAGTGTTTACAGAATACGAGTGTGCAGTTAGGACACATTTTATGCCTATGAAATATGCAGAGAAAAAAGATACTTACATTTAAGAGGAGAAAAAAGTAGAAAGGCAAAATGGGCACCAAATGACTATGTTCACCCATTTTATGATTTTTGCATAGTCCTGCAAGCTAATATACCTATATACAGTTTACACATATATAGGAAGCTGTGCTATGACCATCATATTTCAACTATAAAATGCTCTATAGTATGCTGGGGCTATGAAAGAACAGAGCCAAATGTTACATTAATTAATAAATTAATGACCAATTTATTTTCTACATTTATTTACTCATTCATTCTCATATCAATATGCATGCATTAAAATAATTTAAAAAGTTTTGTTGTCTTTCACAAGTACTGAAAATCACTTATCTGAGTGTCCAAAGTGTCAGGGAAAATGTTTCCAACTGTTGAATGTATACATTATTCTGTGTTCTGCCTGCTGCTGTTGGAGAGCCAATAAAAGTGTATAGCAACACTAAGTCTAGTTACTTTTATTAATCAATTATAAAGCACTTTCAGTGCTTCTGACACTTGACAAAGCACTTGTAGATTACAAACTTAATTGGCCTTCACACATTTTGAAGCAAATATTATATTGTGTATCTTAAGCTGCTATAAGCAGTCCTCCTGCAATTACTAAAATAAAGATCTATAGATGTGGCATAATAGGGAGTATAGTTTAAGAGAACAAAATTAAAATAATTTATTTTAATAGTGAAATGGAGTTTCATTTCAGGTTTACAAAGGTTAATGAAAGTGGCATATTTTAAAATTTATAATAATGTTTTAGTGAGACCAATACAGTAATTTTAATTCTAAGTACACATTAGGGTTCTTAATGAATTAATTTGCAAGTCATTTCTGTGAATCATAGAAATCTTATTTCTGTTTATAAGGGGGTTATAGATTACAATTATCAATTGTCTCTGAATGAGATATAACTAGAATTTTCTCATAATTCAGTACATTTATTTCTCTATTAAATTCCCTAGTGACAATTTCTCACCCTCTCTAGCAAAGAAGTATGTCAAGAGTGATGGAATTCAGAAGGGTCAATAATTCATAGAGGAAGCACTGATAAACCAGAGAGGAGAAGATTGTCCTTTCATCTAACCATCTGTCCATTCCTATAATAAGACCAAAATCTGAGTGTAAGATTAGCAGGTTTTCACCAGTGCTACATCCAGGTGGAAACTGCAAATATCAAGGCAATTCTGAGCAAATATCAAGGCACTCTTTTCAGTATTTGCCTGGTGCATAGGTAAATAGCCAAGAATTTCCACTGAATGATTTCATTCTGATAATAGACAACCCATATTCTTTGTGCCTATAGTCAGAGATCTTATTCACAAAATTGTGCAGCAATTCTTTCATCTCTCCTTGGCAGTTAATTTCTCTGTGCTCTAGTGCTTGCAGTTCAAATGATCTTCCTAAAATGTTACTTCCCGTGCCGATTTCCTGTTCAAAAGTCACCATTCTAGGTGCCTTCATTTAGCTATGAAAGCAATCTATCATCTAGCTGTATGTTTTATAATCTAGTGTAACAGTATTTCATTCTTTTACCTTGTTGAATAATATTCCAGTATAGGAATACACCAAAATTTGTCTATTCATCTTGCTGTCACTGGCGTTTGGCTTCTACAGATGCTTGAGTCCTATTTTTGGCTATGGATAATAAAACTGTTATAAATATTTTTGTACAAATGTTTTCATGGATATATGTTTTATTTTAATTTTTCTTGGTAAAGAAATAGTGGAATTGCTTATCAATTGAATAAATGTATGCTACACTTTGTAAGAAACTGCCAAAGAAGTTGTCCAAAATGGATGTATCATTTTACATGACCACGAGCAATGCATGAGTTTCAGTTGTTACACACACTTGCCAGCATTCAACGTTGCCCATCTTTTTTATTTTAAATTTTAGCAATTTATTGCTGCATAGTGTTTTCCATTTTCATTTATCTGAAGACTAATAATATTGAACACCTTTTCATGTGCTTGTTGATCTATACCTGTATTTGCTTTTTGTTGTTTAGTACAACTTTCTCCATAAAGGGACAGATAGTAAATATTTTAGTCATGAAAGCCAAAGAGGATCCATGTAACATATTCTTTTTAATTTTTAAAACTCTTCAAAAATGTAAAAATTATTCTTATTTCTTGAATCACACAAAAACAGACTGTGCATCATATTTGGCCTGTGGGTTGTAGTTTCCCAATGCTTGGTCTAGTCTCTCATCTATTTTTATTGGGTTATTTGCTAATTGATTATTGATTTAAATTCTTTAAATATTATAAGCATGAGTCTTTTTCTGGTTATATGTATTATAACCAAATATTTGAGGAATTTATAGATTTCTTATTGTTATTGATTAAAATTTTACTCATAGACATATTGAATAATACATTAAGCACTCACAATTTACTACAGATTCTTAAATGGGCTGTCATATGCTCTGTCTTTGTAATTATATTTATACTTCAAAAGAAAGTATATTCTGCATTTAGAGGTGTAATTTTCTGAAATATTAATATTTGGTTGGTTGATATTATAGTTCAAATTTTATATATTCCTCTTTATTTTTTTCTTTAAAAGACCTATCTATTTAATAAGAGAAAGATATAAAGATCTCTATGTATGGATATTAATTTCGTTATTTCTTCCTTTAGTTCCTTCAGCTTCTATTTCATTATTTTGAAGCTTTGTTAGTAGACACACACACAAAAGATGATTGTTATACCTTCCAGATAAATTATCATTTTTATTAAGAATTGTCCTTTCTTATGTCTACTAAGTCTTAGTCTGTTAGTATCTATTTTTTCTGATATTAATATAGCCATATTAGCTTTTTTATACTTACTGTTTACATATGATAATGTTTATATTTTAGTAGTTTTAAGCTTTCAACCTGTGTCTTTATATTTAAAGTTTGCCTCTTGTTAAAAGCATTTACCTGGATCTTGCTTTCATATTTAGTCTGACAATCTCTGACATTAATTATAACACTTAACCATTTACGATTAATACAATTTTAGATATAATTAAATATAAGTCTACCAACTTATTATTTGTTTTATTTTTCCCACAACCTTTTTGTTTTGCTTGTAAACTCTTCCTTTTGGGAATTTCTATTTTCCTTTGTGCGTGTGTTGCAGGGGTTTGTATGTGTGTGTGTACAGGAGTGGTAGAGTTAATGTTATTTATTTTTCATTTTATTCCTTTTATTAGTATTTATTTATACTGCTTTATAACTTTATTGTGATTAAGGGATTACCACATAAATCATTAACATTACCTATCAAGTATAATTAGAGCTAAATTTAACAAGTCTTCCATTTATGATTCCACCCATTGTGACTTCATTGTTATATTTTACTTCCACATACATTATAGGCCACATAACACATTGTTATTTCTTTTCTTATACATTCAGTTTGTTTTTAAAGAAATTAAGAAAAGATAAATTTTAGTTTTATATTACTGACATAGTTACCATTTCAGTGCTCTTTTTATGGTATTTATTTTCTTTAGCTTGTAGAACTTTAGCATCTTTTTACATTTCTGTATCAGCTGTGGCTAGACACCCACAGATCCTGCTTATATGAATATAGTCTTAATTTTGAAAGATATTCTTGTTTGATCTCCAATACCACACTGCCTTGGTTACTATAGCTTTATAGTAAGTCTTGATGGCAGATAATGTCAGTCTTCTGACTTTGTTTTTCCACCTTGAGTTTTGTATTGGCTATTTGGGATCTTTTGCCTCACCGTAAAAATTTTAAAAATAATTTGTTAATATCCACAGTGTAAATTGCTAGGATTACATTGAATCTACATACTAAGTTGGAAAGAACTGACATCTTGATAATATTGAATCATTATATCTATAAACATCAAATTGCTTCATTTAATTAGTGCTATGATTTACCAGGGTTTTGTAGTTTTCCTCATTTAGATTTTGTACATATTGTGGGACTTATACTTCTGTTTTTTATTTTTTGGCACGCTAAAGTCAAGGGTATTGTATTTTAAATTTCAAATTCCATTTGCTCATAGCTGATTGATGTGGTTTGGCTGTGTGTCCCAACCAAAATTTCATCTTGAATTGTAGCTCCCATAATTCCTACATGTTGTGGAAGTGACCCAGTGGGGGATAGTTGAATCATGGGGGTGGTTTCCCTCAGAATGTTCTTGTCTTAGTGAATAAGTCTCACGAGATCTGATGGTTTTATAGAGGGTTTCCCCTTTCTCACTTATCTCTCATTTGTTCTTTCTGCCACCATGTAAGATGTGACTTTGCCTTCTGCCATAATTGTGTGACCTCCCAACCATGTGGAATTGTGAGTTCATTAAGGCTCTTTTTCTTTATAACTTACTCAGTCTCAGGTATGTCTTTATCAGCAGCATAAAAATGGACTAATACAGAGTCAATTGGCACTAGAGTGGGTGCTACTGTAAAGATACCCAAAAATGTGGAAGCAACTTTAGATCCAGGTAACCAACATGGGATGGAACAGTTTGGAGGTCTCAGAAGAGGAAAGAAAGGTGTGAGAAAGCTTGGAACTCTCTAGAGACTTGTTTAATGGCTATGACCAAAATGCTGATAGTGATATGGACAATAAAGTCCAGATTAAGGTGGTCTAAGACGGAGATGAGAAACTTGCTGGCAACTGGAGTAAAGGTGACTCTTGCTATGTTTTAGCAAAAAGACTGATGGCGTTTTGCCACTGCCCTAGAGATGTGTCGAACTTTGAACATGAGGGAGTTAATTTAGGGTATGTGGTGGAATAAATATCTAAGCAACAAAGCATACAAGAAGTGACTTGGGTGCTGTTAAAATCATTCAGTTCTAAAAGGGAAACAGAGCATAGAAGTTTATAAAATTTGCAGCCTGATGATGCAATAGAAAAGAAAAACCAAGGCAGGCATATTCAAAGTAGTGTCTAGAGGGAAATTATAGCAATAAAGCCCACATGAGAAATAAGGAAAGATCTAAACACCCTATCATTAAAATTGAAAGAGCTAGAGGAGTAAGATTAAAAAAAAAAAAAAAAACTCAAAAATTAGCAGAAGACAAGAAATACCTAAGATCAGAGCATAACTGAAGGAGACAGAGACATAAAAAAGCCTTCAAAAAAATCAATAAATCCGGGAGCTGGTTTTTCGAAAAGATCAACAAAATAGACCACTAGCCAGATTAATAAAAAAGAAAAGAAAGAAGAATCAAATAGTTGCAATAAAAAATGATAAAAGGGAGAGCACCACTGAATCCACAGAAACACAAACTACTATCAGAGACTATTACAAACAACTCTATTCACATAAACCAGTAAATATAGAAAAAATAGACAAATTCCCGGGCAGCCTCCCACAACTAAAGAAAGATGTGGAAACCCTAAATAGACCGATAACAAGGTCTGAAGTTGAGGCAGCAATTAATAGCCTACCAACCAAAAAAACTCCAGGTTCGGATGGGTTCACAGCTGAATTCCACCAGATGTACAAAGAAGAGCTGGTACCTTTCCTTTTGAAACTATTCCAAACAATCCAAAAAGAGGGAATCCTCCTTAACTCATTTTATGAGACCAACATCATCCTGATAACAAAATCAAGCAGAGACTCAACAAAAATAGAAAACATCAGACCAATATCCATTATGAACATAGATGCAAAAATCTTCAATAAAATACTGGCAAACTGATTGCAACAGCACATCAAAAAGCTTATCCATCATGATCAAGTAGGTTTGATCCCGGGGATGTAAATCTGGTTCAACACATGCAAGTCTAAAAACGTAATCCATCACATAAATAGAACCAAATACAAAAACCACATGATTATCTCAATAGATGCAGAGAAGGCTATTGATGAAGTTCAATGGCGCTTTATGCTAAAAACTCTCAATAAATGAATAAAACCTATTTACAACAAACCCACAGCCAACATCATACTGAATGGGCAAAAACTGGAAGCATTTCCTTTGAAATCTGGCACTAGACAAGGATGCCCTCTCTCACCACTTCTATTCAATGTAGTATTAGAAGTCCTAGCCAGAGCAGTCAGGCAAGAAAAATAAATAAACAGTGATCAATTAGGAAAGGAGAAAGTCAAATAATCTCTATTTGAGGTGACATGATTATATATTTAGAAGACCCCAACATCTCTAGCCCAAATCTCCTGGAACTGATAAGTAACTTCAGCAAAGTCTCAGGATTCAAAATCAATATGCAGAAATCACAAGCATTCCTATACACCAATAACAAACAGAGAGCTAAATCAAGAGCGAACTCCCATTCGCAATTGCTACAAAGAGAATAAAATACCTAGGAATACAACTAACAAAGGCTGTAAAGGACCTTTTCAAGGATAACTACAAATCACTGCTCAAGGAAGTAAGAGAGGACACAAATCGATGGAAAAATATTCCATGCTCATGGTTAGGAAGAATCAATATCATGAAAATGGCCAAACCACCCAAAGTAATTTATAGATTCAATGCTATCCCCATCAAGCTACCAATGACCTTCTTCACATAACTGGAAAAAAAAAAAAAAAACACGCTTTAAACTTTACTTTTTCTTTTGAAACCAAAAGAGAGCCTGCATAGCCAAGACAATTCTAAGCAAAAAGAACAAAACTGGAGGCATCATGGTGCCTGACTTCAAAGTATACTACAAGGTGACAGTAATCAAAACAGCATGGTACTGGTAACAAAACAGAGATATAGACCAATGGAACAGAATAGAGGCCTCAGAAGAAACATCACACATCTACAATCATCTGATCTTTGACAAAATGACAAAAACAAGAAATGGGGAAAGGATTCCCTGTTTAATAAACAGTGTTGGGAAAACTGGCTAGCAATATGCAGAAAGCAGAAACTGGACCCCTTCCTGACACCTTACGCTAAATTTAACCCCAGTTGGATTAAAGATTTAAACATAAGATCTAGCACCATAAAAGCCCTAGAAGGAAATCTAGGCAATATCATTTTGGACCTAAGCACAGGCAAAGACTTCGTGACTAAACCACCAAAAGCAATGGCAACAAAAGCCAAAATAGGCAAATGGGATCTAATTAAACTTCAGAGCTTCTGTACAGCAAAGGAAACAATCATTAGAGTGAACCTGCAACCAACAGAATGTGAAAAAATTTTTGCAATCTACCCATCTGACAGGCTAATATCCAGACTCTACAAAGAACTGAAACATTTTTACAAGAAAAAAACAAACAAACCCATTCAAAAGTGGGTGAAGGAAATGAGCACACACTTTTCTAAAGAAGACATATATGAGGCCAACAAACATATGAAAAAATGCTCATCATCCCTGGTCATTATAGAAATGCAAATCAAAACCACATTGAGATACCATCTCACACCAATTAGAATGGTGATCACTAAAAAATCTGGAGACAACAGATCCTGGAGAGGATGTGGAGAAATAGGAATACTTTTACACTGTTGGTGAGAGTATAAATTAGTTCAACCATTGTGGAAGACAGTGTGGCAATTACTCAAGGACCTAGAAATAGAAATTCCATTTGACCCAGAAATCCCATTACTAGGTATATGCCCAAAGGATTATAAATCCTTCTGTTATAAAGACACATGCACACATATGTTGATCATGGCACTGTTCACAATAGCAGAGACCTGGAACCAACCCAAATGTCCATCAATGATAGACTGGAAAAAAAAAAAAAAAAATGGCACATATACACCATTAAATACTACGCAGCCATAAAAAACAATGAGTTCATGTTCTTTTTAGGTACATGAATGAATCTAGAAACCATCATTCTCAGCAAACTGACACAAGAACAGAGAATCAAACACTGCACGTTTTCACTCAAAGGTGGGGGTTGAACAATGAGAACACATGGACACAAGGAGGCAGGGAGCATCAAAGACTGGGGTCTTTTGAAGGGGTTGGGGAGGGTCAGCAGGGGGAGGGGTTGGTGGGAAGGGATAATGTGGGGAGAAATGCCAGGTATAGGTGATGGGGGGATGGAGGCAGCAAACCATCTTGCCATGTATGTACCTATGCAACAATCCTGCATGATCTGCACATGTACCCAAGTTCATAAATCACAATTAAAAAAAAAAAGAAAAACCTATTTTCTCAGAAGAAATTTAAGTCAGCTGCAGAAATTTGCGTAAGTAATGAGAAGCCAAATGTTAATCACCAAACAATGGAGAAAATGTCCTCAGGGCATGTCAGAGACCTTTGCAGCAGCCCCTCTCATCACAGGTCTGGAGGCCTAGGAGCAAAAAATGGCTTTGGGGCTGGATCCAGGGCTCCCCTGCTTTGTGCAGCCTAGGGACTAGGTACCCTATATCCCTGCCACTCTGGCCATGGCTAAAACGGCCAAAGTACAGTTCCGATCATGGCTTCAAAGCCATGGCAGCCTCCATGTGGTATTAAGCCTGCAGGTACACAGAAGATAAGAATTGAGGTTTGGGGACCTCCACCTATATTTTAGAGGATGTGTGGAAATGCCTGGATGTCCAGGCAGAAGTTTGCCACAGGGACAAATCCCTAATGGAGAACCTCTACTAGGGCAGTGCAGAAGGAAACTGTGGGGTTGAAACCCCCATACAGAGTCCCCACTGGGATACTGCCTATTTGAGGTGTGGGAAGGGTGTTACCATCTTCCAGCCTCCAGAATGGTAGATTCACTGACAGCTTGCACCATGAACCTGGAAAACTATAGGCACTCAATGCCAGCCGGTGAAAGCAGCCAGGAGGTAGGCAGTAGCCTGCAAAGTCCCAGGGACAGAGCGGTCCAATACCATGGGAACCCACCTCTTGCATCAGTATGACCTGGATGTGAGACATGGAGTCAAAAGAAATTACTTTGGAGCTTTGAGTTTTGACTGCCTCGCTGGATTTCAGACTTGCATGGGGCCTTTGGCCCCTTTTTTTGGCCAATTTCTGCCATTTGGAATGGGTGTATTTATCCAATGCCAGTACCCACATAGTAGGATGTAACTAACTTACTTTTGATTTTTAAAGCTCACAGGCAGAAATTGAGCCTTTAGACTGTCAGATGAGATTTTAGACTGTGGATTTTTATAGTGTTGAAATGAGTTAAGACTGTGGAGGACTGCTGGGAAGGCATAATTCGTTTTGAAAAGGGAGGACATGAGATTTGGGAGGGACGGAATGATATGGTTCGGCTGTGTTCCCCCCAAAAATCTCATCTTGAACTATAGTTCTCATTATCCCCACATGTTTTGAGAGGGAGCTGGTGGGAGATAATTGAATTGTGGGGGTGGTTTCCCTCATACTGTTCTTGAAGTAGTAAATAAATCTCACGAGATCTGATGCTTTTATAAAGGGTTTTCACTTTTTGCTTCCCTCTCATTTGCTCATGTCTGCCACTTGAATTCCTTAAATACATTTACATGCATCACATTGAAGTCTTCTAACAATGAACTACTATTTGTTTCTTGATGTGGTGGGTTTTCATTTTTTCTAAAGTCCATACAACATCTTTTGTTGTATGTGTGAAAATGTAAATGAAATAACATAGAAGGTTTTATTATGTTACCCTAAAATGTCCAGAGTTTTGTTAAGGCTTGGTTTATTCTTTGTTAGACTAATTTTATGCTTTTCCCCTTTTGTCACCTTTATGTATGTCTTGGCCCTTAATTTAGGGCATGAGTTTTACTATTAAAGCAGTCTATCTGTGGGATCAATTGAGTGCCTGAGGTATTGGAGGAGGGGGTGGCATCTACATATGTCTTCTAGCCCTGTACTATCTCTAGTCTTTCTATTTCTCAGTATACCTTTGCACATGTGCAGCTCAGCTGTCAGCCAAGACCAGAGCACTATACCCTACCACCAATATCTGGATTCATTCTCTGTGCAAATTTTTTCCCTGCTTTTCAAATTCCATCTGCTTCAGAAGCATCAAGCTTAATATCTCCCTCTTCAGCACAGTGAGTCTGTCTATTCTGCTGGGCTTCATTGATCTGTACTGCATTTCGGAAAGAATCTTGGACAGAAAGTTGCAGTTTAAATGTATCTTATGCCTTGTGTTTCTCTTCTATCAGGCACCCAAGTCCTAAGATGATTGTTTTCCAATGCCTGAAAATAGTAACCTTATATTTATTGTCTCCACATATTTTATAGTTGTATATGCCAGGAGAGTGAGTCTAGCACCACTCACTATCTCACACCCAAAGCAGAATTCACTCCATTCATGCTTGCAAGAACATTTTCATTACTACTTCAGCAATAGACATGCTCATTCTTTCAACTTCCTTATGCCCCTGAGTAGTAATTTCTCTGGTTGTTAGTTTTAGTCACTGGTGTTGAGTTGGTGTTTAATTCATTTGACACTAGGTCCATCTTGATATTAATTTTGTTAAACAAATAAATAAACCTGATTAATTATTACAACTACTGATATTATAGTTACAGTTCTAATATAACCTTGTTTCATTTTCATATACACCAAACCTCACTTAATGTCATCAGTATCTTCTTAGAAACTGACTTTAAGCAAAATAACATACAGCTGGTCCTCAAATGAAGTTATTTTCTTCGACACTTTTTTGTCATCACATTGAAAAGCAAAAAAAAAACTAGCTTCCTTATAAATTACAGTATTCAAGAACCTATCAATGATGTTAAGTGAGAACTTATTGTATATGTCTATAGATACTCATGATACTTATAGGCATGCAAATTTAAATGTATACATACAGATTTTAAGAAAGAAATATATATAAAGAGAAATTGAGAGTGAAGAAGTAAAAGAAAGATCATTAAGGTAGTTCCACATATTAAATTACATCAAAGACCTCGTCTTATTCATCTAAGTATCTTCCAAGAGATAGCATGATGCTTACATTGTGTGAAAGACTAAACAATTATTTGTTAACATATGCAAATACTCTACCTGAACAATTCTCAAAAGGGGGTAATTTTTCCCCCTAGAGGACACTTGACAATGGTTAGAGACATTTTTGGTTGTTGCAACTGAGAAAGTTATACTGGCAGCTAATGGGTGGAGGCAAGGAAAGCTGTTAAATGTCATGTAGTACTCAACAGAGTCCCCTGCAAGAATTATCCAGGCCAAATTCATAATAGTACCAAGGATGAGAATCCCTGTTCTACTTCACTATAAATATCTGCTCTATGTACAAACATATATACTTACCCCCGCATAAATATATATTGATTCAAATGACACCCTGGCCTATCAATGTAAAATAATACTGTGGAGTACACAATGCCTCTTTCTCATATTTATTTTATATATACATAAAATTGTGAGTATGTCTGTATAAAATGTTTTCAGTATTTACAGTTTTCTCCCCTAACTTAAAAGTAAATTTATAAAAATAGGGGCTTTATATGTTTCGTCAGCAGCTACATTCTTAGTTCCTTTTCCAGTGTTTGGCACTTAGTAGATATTCAATAATGAATGAATGTGCAAATAAATGCATTACTATATTTGTCAATTTTCATAGATACATTTTATATGTTTTAATTTCTATTTCTGAAGGGTTTTATGAAAAGAATAATTTTTTAATTCCAAAAAATAAAAACTTAAATGGTTTGTGGAAACCTGAATAAAAATTTTAAATAAAACAAATGTCATTCCAAACTACTTTTTGCATAACTTACAAACTTAATAATATGTTGTAAACATGTTTTAATATCTTCTATAACTGCTATTCCAGTCTAGATTAAATTAAACATTATTTCTGTGCTACTCTTTAGAAAGCAGAATCATCTCTTATCTGCATCTGGCTAACTTTAAGATCATGGGTTTATATGTATATAAATATATACAATCTACAGATACGTGTGTGTGTGTGTGTGTGTGTGTGTGTAAAACTGCTCAGTGCCTTCATTAAAAGCTATTTCCAATTAAATAGGTCTGAGAAAGTTTATATTACACTGCTGTTAAATTGATGCTGATTTAAATGATTATTTTATTGAAAGCAATATATAGTATTTAAATATTAAAGGAGAAAAAGCTAAAAGAGAAAAAAAGCCCCCAATGGGGATAACTGTATGAAAGAAAAATCATCATATTTAATACGCAGGTGTGCTGATTTCATAGCTAAAAGTATTGGCATTTACAGAAAGATATTGCATATTTTCAAAGTTATAAAACCCTGCCTCATATTAATCAAAGATAAATTAATATCAGGACATGATAAAGCACCCAAAGGCAGAGTTGAAATTACTAAAGGCTCCTTCGTGTTTCATCAACTTGGTCCCATTTTATGAATTCCATCTAGACCAAGAAAGTAAGAAATCTTGAAAGGACTTTTGAGATTTCTTAGTTTTACCCCTTAAAATATGTTTTAAAATGAATTTACTGAGGTGTAGAGCGTTTCATGACATGCTCAAAACTACATTGCTAGCTAGAATCCTCTGATTTCATTCAGTGCTTCTACTTTATTAAATTATGCTTGTGGAATATATTCTAAAGCACAAATTTTATTTAAATAATAAGTAACTGCAAGGCTAAATAGGTGATAAAATATACAATATAGATGGGACTTTTGTTTAGTGGAAAGTATAAATCAATACATACTTTCAGAATATTTCTCTTTTAATGTGACAAACACAAATAAAATGATCTGAAACTATCTATTTATCAAAATAATTTGTTGACTCTTTTTCCACAGACCTTTTTTATAATTGTTTGTTCTGTGTTAGGGTAGAGAGAAAAAGACAGGGTCTAAAATAGAAAGTGATCTGAGAAATGTCTTTTTGCTAAAGCAAAGCAAAACAAAAAACCCAAGTCCTTTAAAAGCTCTAATGAAATTGAATTGATGATCTACTCATTTTAAATTATAATAGCTATAGGAATGATAAACCAATCATCAATGTCTATGTGAAAGAAATCCTTTTTTAGTAGATTTATTTTGTTTACCTAGAAGCTAACCTTCTTTGTTATGTGAGTGGGAGTTTGGAAATGGAATTATAAATGTATGGGTGAGGATTATTCGTGGTGGGAGGCTATACTTCCCAAGGAGCATAACTGAATGGCAAACCCCGGTTGGATACTTTGAGGTGGCTTGCAAAAGCAAGTTTCAGGATTATAGAAATGTTGTTTATAGCCATATTTATTTCAGAGACATGAGCAGGTGGCTCAGACAAATTTTGCTCAGTCTTCAGAAGAAGCATTCCATGAAATCCTCCAACTTCCGAGAAGTGAGATGCTGAAAGTCTTCTCGGAGAAATAACATAGTCTTCACAG
Organism: Cebus imitator; assembly: GCF_001604975.1. NCBI lineage: Eukaryota > Metazoa > Chordata > Mammalia > Primates > Cebidae > Cebus > Cebus imitator. Next base: position 6,891,909 of record NW_016107395.1, read on the forward strand.
AGAAATCTACTAAGGCTCACTTAAAAATTCTGATTAAATTGTAACCCACAACCAATTATTCCTGCTATCTTGAATTTCTGATTTTCCTAAATCAGAGTTCTTGTAGTCTAGTAATACAACTTTTGAGGATGTCATTTGGAAACCTACTGATATTTTATTATAGGACTCAGATATTTGTTCTCTTCTAGGTGGGATAATATTTGATTTAAAAGCCTACCTTGATGGGGAGCTTTCAAATGCCTCTAAATCATGCAGGTATAATCTCTGACTTTGTTTAACAATATAGCTGTTTATTGAAAGTATTAGTTAAAAGAATGAATCTCATGAACTCATTAACTCATATATACCAAGTACCTAGAGAGTATATACACAGTATTACTACAAGTTTTGAGGGATGTTGCAAAACATGTAAGATAAATCTCTAAAGGCACTTATCTACTTTTGACAAGACAAAAAGGACATGCAATCTCAGTAACCACGTATACACAATAGGCTCTAAAAATATCTTAACACAAGGTCTCCAGCTCAACGGTGTGCTAGTGAAGCATGAGGAACTTCTGTCTGAGAGAAACAGGCTAGTGTTTTGGTTTTATTCTTTAAGGTAGTCTGTACATTCATCAGTGACAACTCATCTGATGGGCTATTTCAAGCCTTTATTTATACACAAGAAACAGACTTGCCTCTTGCTAAATATATTCGAATGCTACATGCAGCTCTGCTCTGCCTGGTTAAAGGAGTTCTTTTTTTATGTTAACAAAAGTATGTGAGTTTCAGGGGTAATCTTAAAAAGGGAAAGGTCAGAGTGAGATTAGAATTTAGGAGCCCTGGTCATTTAAAAGAGATCAAGAGAATCTTGATCTTCAGAAGCACTAACACACTTTAGAAAAGATGAGTGGAGGAAGAAGAGACAAAACTTTAGAAATAACATCTTGAAAAGAAGATCTAAAAGCCTAGTATAATGGTTTGTCTAATATTCTAGAATTGATTTTAGGAAGCAAAATATAGCTAGCAAGGACGTGCAGCTTATCAGTTGAGAAATGTGAGATGGTAATAAGTTTAGTTCAATAAAAGTTTGAGATAAAAGAAAAGTAGTATTTCCCAAAGGCCATTTTAGTTCTTTCTGCTTAACCCTTTGTTTACAATCAGTCATTGTTATTTGGAATGCTCATATTCTTTTTTTTTTTTTTTTCCTCTGCCTGTAAGATCGTATCTCTGTACTCTGAATCTTGTAAACAGTTCCTGAAGTACTAGTTAAAATACCCTTGATCCTACACTGAGACAGACCTGAAAACTTAAATGAATGGTGTTTGGCCATCTCAGCTCAGTCCCCAGTAAATGTCCACATCACAAAACCACAACACTTAATTTTCAGTGATTGATTATCTCTGCTTAGCTTAAACTCAGGGTTGAGTTAGCCAGAGGACTTTATTACCCTCCATTCCTGTGAGGGTGGTCCAGCCAGGTCAAAGTCGAGGTCAATAATAGGGCAGGAAGGTACTGCCATTGCCAGTAATCAGGACTGCTCTTCACAAGAACAAAGAACTTCACTTCTCAGAGGCACGTTTTGCACAAACAGATGTAGTCTTCACTAATGATAAAAGGCTATACTAAACCTAAACAGCATATCAGATCAAATAAAAGTCTTTCCATGATCCAGGATTTGTTTATATCTTACTCTAGGAAGTAAAGTATTAAAAGTTATTAATTTATTGGATGGTTTAAAAAACGATTGAAATTGCAATAATTGGTTCATGAATTAAAATATCGATTTATATACTAAAATTGAAGATACAATTTTAAAAGCAGCTTTTAACTTAAAATGTAGTTATTAATAATAGACTCAAATTTAAACTTGCTACTATATTATGAAACCCAAATAGGTTTATAGGTTTTTCATAAAAAGGAATTTTGTATTTACAATTAAAATGCAAAATCAAAACATCTATACAGTTTAATTTTAAGAGTCACATTTGAAAATAAAAATATATACTACACATCGTAGGAGATTTCAGATTTTAGAACTGCAGCAAAATAAGATAACCCATTAGCACTGAAGATATATAATCATTTATGTAATTCTAATGGGAAATTATGACAAGAGAAATATTGATATTAATAGTAACATTAAAACCAGACTCTAAAATATGTATAGCAAGTTACTCAAAAAAGTAAATTTGACCCTTAAGTATTCTTAATTAAAAACTTTCACGCAAATTACTCCACTAAATTATGAAGAGTAAATGCTTCAGTAGTTTTTTGCACCAAAAGTCATATTTTACATAAAACGTGAGCTAAATGGAATTGGATTAAAAATTTTAAAAATAATGTATCAATAGAAAAACATAAGGGTTTAGTGGGCAGCCAGACAGACCTTCATTTAAATGCCACTGTTACCTTTCATGACAGTGCAGCCTTTGAGAAGTTATATAATCTTTCTGAACATTCCCCACAAGTTGGTGAGTTGGGGTAGAAAATGTATAGAAATAATTTCTACCATATGACATTGTTGTAAAGAATCAAATTATTTAATATATATAAAACATATGAAAAACATATGACATATGTTTGTTCATAAATATTAGTTTCATTTTCCATACAAAGCATTCATATAGATGGCTTTACAAAAAAGGAGCTAAAGACTTTAAGTCAACATGTAGTGAATGTTTTCCAAGTTTATAATCTCATCTTTTTCAGTAATTCATTTTCTACATAACATTGAATTGAGTGGACATATTTTAATTTTGTATTATCCATCAATCTGAAGCTTAGTTATAATAAATTATGTTGGCTGGTAGGGCATGAAAATTATTTCCTGTTGCCATGATATGAGGTGGCGTGGCTGTATCCACAGGGATAGAATGAATGAACCCAGGACTGCCTCTAACAATTCATCTCACCATATTAATCTGTGTAGATCACTGCAAATGCAGCTTAGCAGCAGCAGTGAAGCCATAGACTTGTGCAAACCAAAATGGATCAGTAATGTTCTGATTATCTTAAGAGACCTACAGAGACGATTTTTAAAATTGTACATGTTTTAAAGGAAGAGCAGTTGCATCCTACCAAGGTTTTCCAAACTCCATTTGATATATAACTTCATTTGATACCAAAAATTCTTTTACTTTTTGTCTATTTTTGTGTGTTAAACTGAAAAGTAAAGCACAGTTGCAATAAAAACTTTATAAAGACATTACAGATGTGCAGAAAAAAAGACGTGAGAGTCCTATAACTTCCAACTCTACTTTTCTGGAATAAATATTATATTATGTAATATTTATCTCTCAGTATTTTAATGTACATAAAAATATATATTCTTAAGTATTGAATGCATATGTGCATACAGGGGTGTGTGTGTAAGCATACAGGACTATTACAGAACTTTACAGTATTACAAAACATTGGTCATTTAATATAAATAAGGGGCTGGGTTGAAATCTAGGGTTCTTTGTGATTTGGGGTAAGTTACTCAAACTCTCTCTGTTTCAGTTTACACATGTTATGATGGTATGATAATGAGAAATTTCCTGGGGTAGTGTAAAGTTTCTAGCATGTGTTTGCTCAGTAATATTAGTTATTATTGCTATTTCATATTAGTGTATATAGCTTTTTAAAAGATGTTTGCTTTCAGACTTACCTTTTTAATATATTTATTATATGTATACATAATACTTGTACATGTTTGTGTGATACATGTGATATTTTGATGCAAGCATGCAGTGTACACAATTACACATTGTATCCTGGTATCAAAATGTCACATGTATTCTTATCCCAATCATGGTAATTGGGATATCCATCATCTGAAGCACTAATAATTTCTTTGTGTAAGAAACAGTCCAGTTTCACTCTTTTAGTTTTTTAAAAATATATAGTTTTTGTTATTTTTAAGCTGCATAGTACTGGATAGTTATACCATATTTTTTCATCCAACCTTCTACTGATGGGCTTTTGTATTTGATTCATTATTTTGTTATTATAAAGAAAGTCATAATAACGTAGGTGAGGCAAAATTTTACCTGTGCTTTTTTTGGTGTCTGGGACTGGGAATTAAATTAATATAAGAGACAGGCTGAAGAAAAGCATACATTTATTTGATACAACCTTTATGTGGCATTGGAGCTTTCATAAGGAAATGAAGACCCATAGACACAGAGTTGAACACTTATACACTCAAGGGAACAAACAATAGTAAGTTATGAAAAAGCAACAAAATTGTGTGGGAAAGTGTATTAGTCAGGGTTCTCTTGAGGAACAGAACAAATAGGATATGTCTATATCCCATTAGTTATATGTGTAAGGGAGTTTATTAAGGAGAATTGACTTGCACGATCACAAGGCACAATCGCATGATAAGCTGTCTGCAAGTTGAGGAGTAAGGAAGCTACTGGTAGATCAGTCCAAGCCCCAAAACCTCAAAAGTAGGGAAGCTGACAGTGCAGCCTTCAGTCTATGGCTAAAGGCTTGAGAGCCCCTGGCAAACCACCGGTGTGAGTCCAAGAGTCCAAAAGCCAAAGGACTTGGAGTCTGATGTTCTAGGGCAGGGAGCATCCACTACGGGAGACAGACGAAGATCAGAATACACAGCAAGTCTAGTCCTTCGCTTTATTCTAGCCACACTGGCAGCTGATTAGATGGTGCCCACCCAGACTAAGGGTAGGTCTGCTTCTTCTTGTCCACAGACTCAAATGCTAATCTCCTTTGGCAACACCCTCACAGACACACCCAGAAACAATAGTAAGTTATGAAAAAGGAATAAAATTATGTGGGAAAGTGTATTAGTCAGGGTTTTCTAGAGGGACTGAACAAAGAGGACATGTGTATATTTGAAAAGGAGTTTATTAAGGAGAATGGACTGGAAAGATCACAAGGTAAAGTCCCATAATTGGCTGTCTGCTAGCTGAGGAGTAAGGAAGCTAGTGGTAGATTGGTCCAAGTCCCAAAACCACAAAAGTAGGGAAGCCACCAGTGCAGCCTTCGGTCTTCACATCCTTCAATCCAATCAAGTTGACACTCAGCTATCACAGGAGGCTATAAGAATAGATATATACAAAAATTTTTAATGAGATATATACAAAATTATCTCTGTCTCAACTTCCTGCTATTGATGATAAGAATGTTGCTTTCCTTCTGGTACAGAAAGGGCAACTTGTCTGTGATGATACCACCCTGGCTGTGTCTGATCTCAGAAGCTACGCAGAGTTGGGCCTGTTAGTACTTGAGGGTATCTTTCACATAAAGTCTCATCTCTTGCTTTCAACAAACAGGAGGAAGGTCAGAGAGCTATTCTTTAAACTGCTGTTTTTAAAGTGCCTTTAGTTCAAAATTATTCTTATGCCAAAATGGTGTGTTTTGGGGCAATGTGTTCTGAACTCCTTTAATTAACTAATTTAAAGATAATTATTTGCATGTTACAGTCAATGTGCCAATTTATTACAATTTACTAGAAGTATAATTGCTAAATTAAACAATATGCACATTTATAATTTTGATATTGTTGAATTATCCTCCCAAAGTGTACTGTATTAGAATACCAGGAACTGTGTAGAATATCTATTTTCCCAAGCTATCCACAACTCTAATGTTGATAATTTTAATATTTAATATTTTAACTTATTTAATATTAAATAAAATTTAATATATTACATGAAATAAAAATAATTGGTTTATTATCTAATTTATAAGTTATATCAAATGTCTGTTCATGAATGTATAAACAATAGCCACTTGCCTTTTTTTCTTATTTTCTTATTTTCCTGTTATTCTAACCCAAACCCTGCCTTTTACCCTTTCAGATTTTTATCTTTGTATTCTTATTAAGTCGTCAAATTTCTTTACATGCTACTTATACTTTAATTTAAGAAAATGAACAATCCTGGCAGTATTCTCAGTCATTTCTTTCCTCTAACAATAGTTAAAATAAACTTGAGTCCCCCCAGTTAAAAAATATTCCATATATTCATATATATATATTTAATTAAAATGATGTAACTGTTGTGTTTATTTTTTATTTTATTTTATTTTTTGCTTAGAACTGATCCATTATTTCCTTGGTCACCTTTGTGAAATCATTATGAAAGACCTAAGGATTCCTAATATTCTAATTTGCATAGTTAATGATTTTATTTTGGCTTATTTAATTTTTTGATTTGAGTTCCATAATAGGGATCATTTATTTTATATTTTAAGAATTTGATTTTTCTCTGCTTCAGGAAAAAGAATTTCATACTGTATCCAGGGTGATCTTTTTAAACCACAAATATGATTTTTGCGTACAATCCTTTAGCCACTTTTATTTGCAAATGCTTAAGATGGTTTAACAACAGTGGAGCTACTCAAAGTGCTGTACAAGAAGGGGCAGCAATAACATCATGTGAGGTCTAATTAGAAATGCCAGATCTAGACCCTTACCGCAGACCCACTGAATCAGAACTGATGCTGAAGTTTCAGAAGCATTAAACAAGATCTTGAATGAACTGAATGCCCAGTCTTTTTTCTGGCTTCGTTTTGGCTTGCTCACTTGTTGATCACTGTTCTCCAACAATATGGGTTTTCTTACAGCTAAATATTCCCTTTTATTTCAAGTTTTCATCGTATTTTCCCTTTGCTGAAAATAACATTTTCTCCTTCTGTTTTATTCAATTTTACTCCTAATTTAACTTACAACATAAATGTTACTTCCTCATGGGAATCTTCCTCCACCATGAAACTATGCCCTTCTTTATTCTGTGTTCTAATATTCCAATATACTTTTGATTAGCATTTGCTTTGGGGGTTCTTAAATCTACCAATAGCTGACCCCTTGCTAATTGCTAATCATAAGAGACTGTGCTTTATTTTGATTGTTGCTTAAATTCTCAGATTTATCAAAGTGCTTGACATATATTGAGCCTATAATAAATATTGCTTGATTGATTGAATGAATGAATGAATGAATGAACAAATCCTCCCTAAAGTGTTTACTCACTATTTGGGGAGTAACTAAGCTCAAGGGTCACTTCCTGGATAAAGTCTTCCTCCTTTTTCTCAGGATGTTGGTTGTGTCTCATTCTATGCCTTTTTGGCATTCCTGGTTCTGATATTTTCTTTTGCATCTTATTTTAACTGGTGGTTTAACCACTTTTTCTGTTTGTCCTTGAAGGTAGAGGGGCTCTCTCAATATCTTTCTTTCTCAATTCCTTTTATTTTATTCTTGATAAAAGATTATAGCATATCAGACCTTCAAACATGACATTGTAATTAAATACACTTTAAGCCAGTTTTTGTCATAAGCTTGTTTTACAGTTAACCCCTGCGTTTTGATTTGCTTACTTTTAAAATGGAAGCAACTTGAAGGAACTTTTTGGAGGAAGATGTCCTATATTTCAGTTGTGGTGGTGCATACCTAATGTTACAAGATGAACAAAACTCATCAAACTGTGTACTTAAAATGGGTAATTTTATATAAGTTATAACTCAACACAGTTAGAGGAAAAATAAAGACAAGAAACTCAGTCATGAAACAGTGACCCAGTGATTATTTTTGGTGTGAGCTTAGGGTGGGTTTCAGGTTTTTTTATTTGTTTTAAATGAACGTGAACACCTTTAAGCCCAGTGCTCGGTTTTGTCTCCTGCAGATGCCCCTCTATGACTGTCTTACACCAGATTAGATTCTCATTCTCATTTAACTTCCAAATTCAATGCTCTTTTTTTTCCCAGTCTCTTATAGAAATATATTTTTATGATTTTGCTTCTGCAAACATTAGATCACAATCAAGGGTCACTGCTGAATATTATACCTACCAGAGGATTTCCTGAATCAATGTTCTAATTAAGAGACTTTACTAAGGTTATATGCCTCCCCTCCCCCACATCCTGAAGTCTTGGTTTTATTTAGCCACTGTGGTCCAAGCGCAACTTTGAATAAATGAACTGTATTTTAAAATTTAGCTACATGTTCACATTAATTTTGTATATTATAGAAAGACCATCAATATATTTTTTTCCTATGATGATTAAAGTGTAAATCTTATCAGGATAAGAATGTATTATATGCATACACATATATTCTTTTATATATACATATTCTTATATATATGATACTCTTGTGTATACTTTTTATATATTATATATATTCATTCTAACACAATCTATTTCCAGTTCATATTTACTTTTATTATTAATGTAAGAAGTTTGTTTCACATCACATGTGGTATTAGAAATGTGCCATTATTTAAAACTCAAGAGACACCTGTCAGGTTTTGCAGGTGGGGTATTTTTAATTTTATTACACCAGGAAATTGTTTTTCCTTCCATGTGTTTGTCCCCCTATCTCTCATTCCATCTTACGCTTCCAAATCCATCCTGACTCTAATAGGCTCAGATGATTAATCATCTTAGAAGCTGGCGTGCAGAACACAGAGCAAGCAAGAGAAAAGAAAACAAAGGGAGTCTGAGTGCTATGTAAACACCTTTGATAAGTACAAGAAGGGGACACCTCACATTTCAAATTACAAAAGAAGAATTTTGTTGTAATCTTACAAAAAGATACTCTCATGCTTATTTATTATCTTGAGAAAATCATCCCCCTGACACAATCTGGGTAACATGGATAATGGCATATTTCATGTAAAAAACTTAAAATATAAATAATTTATGAATCAGTCTTATTTTCCTTCACAGGAAAGCCAAATAGCAATTTTTGTGGTTAATAATGTAAAACATTCATTTTACATTACAAAATAGATTACTTTTTAATTTTGCTAAGAAAAATATGTAAAAATTTATTCTATAAAACATCTTGAAATATTTTCCTATTAAAGGCACTGGCATTAATTTAAGCAAAAACAAGAGAAGCATTTCCTGCCTGCCTATAAGATATTAAAGAAGTTATTCTAATCAGTAACAAGTAATTTCACTTCTGAGCTTTAAGTTAACTTATCTGAAAATAAAAATACTGGTCCTATTTTCTCTACGAGTGTGTTATTAACTTTACACTCTATCCAGGATTGGGTAGATTCAGATGTCTTGAAAGTGATCCCTGAACTTGGTTGCATGCCAGAATCAACTGGCTAATTATGAAGAATGCAGATTCCTGGGTTCTCTCTAACCTCACAGAATCAGCATTTGAATGAAATAATGATTTACACAAGCCCAGCCATTGATAATGAAGTATTCTTGGCCTCAGACTAAAATTTATAAACCACTTTCATTATGGAATACTTAAGAAATATGAAGACCTGATCTCAACTCTCAAATTTTGGAGTAGGAACAGACTGAAAAAAAGAGGAAAAAAATACATGTAAGTGAAATAAGCCAGACTCAGAAAGACAAATATCACATGTGACCACTCATATGTGGAAGCTAAAAAAAAATAATTGATCTCACAGAGATAGAGAGTAGAATGATCGTTACCAGAGACTGGGAAAGGTGGGGGGAGGGGAATAAGGAGGAGATGGTTTATGAGTACAAATATATAGTTAGAAAGAATAAGATCTAATGTTTGTAGTACATTAGGAAATTATAGGTAACAATAATTTATTTCAAAAAAAGTAGAAGAGTAAAATTGGAATGTTCCTGACACAAATAAATGATAAATTCTTGAGATGATACATATCCCAATTATCCTGATTTGATCATTGCACATTGTATACATTTATCAAGATATCAAATATACCCCATAAATATGCACAACTATTATATATTCATAAAATTTTTTAAATGAAATAAAATATAAAAAGAGTAAGAAAAAGAGCAGGCACTCAATATTGAAATTATTAAAGACAAAAGTAACAAGGACATTTTATCAGCTATTTTTAAATGAGTACACTTGTCTTGGTTGGCTGCTTTGCATTCAGTGACAATCATCTGTAAAGGTAGGGGCACCAGTAAGACAATATTACCCACTTCAAATCTTCTTTGTGATGATTCACAAATTTACCAGCAGAGATTTTTTAAAAAAATAATTTCATACAAAGAAGCGATGGGAAAAAAAGAAGAAAATAACAAAGAAACAGTCTCGTATGCTCAGAAAAAAAAGAAAAGAAACCAGTTGAGATAAGCCAAATACTAAAAGAATAACACATTATTCATCAGTGAGTATGGCACATTCTAATGGTTGACTTAAAAGATAAAAGCCAAGCCAATTGGGGAGTATGTTAGTCATGTGAGTCATTCACTGAGAGAATACGGTGTGTGGGTGAACCAAGTGGGTGTGTGAATGAACCAAGAAGCCAGAGAAGCTGGAGGAGTGAGAAGAGATGAGAAAATGAAAAGCCAAGCATAGAAAGAAAGCAGGAAAGGGAATGGTAGAGAGACAAAAGAACTACAGCACTGTGAGAATGCATGTTAAAAGAGCCGTTAGTAGATAAAGTAAGAAGGAAAAATCCAGAGAGTAAGAGAAACCTAAAGAGAAAGAGAAGGCTTCGGATTCTATCTGATGATGGTGGTGGAGGTGTGGTGAGCTCCCCACAACTCCCTGCACTTGACTTAATTCATAACAATCTGTATCTTCTTTGGAGCATGTACAACACAGGCCTAACCCTGAATTTGTTGTGTCAGCGAAAACCAAATCTTTCTTTTTTCTTTCCTATGTGTGTAAGGGGTGCCTGGGTGCTGCCTTATGGAGCATTAGAATATGGAGTATGTCTGATTAACTCATTCGACAAATGCTTATTGAGCACTTACTAGGTGGGAGGGACTCTGTGAAGCCCTAGGTTATGCTGTGAAGAGAGGACAAGTCCCTGCCCTGCTCTGAAGGTTAGCCCACCAGGACAAGCTTGAAATCTGGAAGGTCCTTGCTGAGCAGTTAGTGTTACTGAATTTTCATCTGGTTGTGGTATTTTTTTCACAATATTGTTTAATATTTCATGTCTTCCAGCCACAATTCAGAAATGTATAGACCATACTATTATGTTCTTAAAGTCTTTCAACTTAAGGAGAGTAACATAAAAAACAATGACTCAATATAGTATTTGTCTTGTGTGATACAGAATCTTTAAATGGGAAGTTTATGAAATCCACAGATTGAGTAATTTGTTGACAAGGAGTAAATCTATATAATTCTGCTACTTTATTAAAGCACTTGTGTAATATGTCATAATACTTGCATACAATAATGAAAGCTTTTAATTATTGCGTCCTAATAAATGCCCAGTATTCTCACAAACATGCTTTATTCTTTAAATTTTCTTAGCAATATAGCTATTATGGTCTCATTTTTTTAAATGAGGGAACTGAAATTCAATGATACAGTAATTTGCCCAAGTGGGGTAGGTAGGAAGTAACAAATCCAAAATTCAAACTAAAGGCTGACTTCATAGTCTGTGCTTATTCCATTATATTAAGCTTTCTGATCAAGATAGCTTAAAAAGTTAAGATATTTATTAACATAGTCAGATAATGAAGGATTGCTATTTCATGTTGACATAGCATCATATATGTACATATAGTAAGTGATTCAGAGTTAACAAGTTGTGTGTCTGTAAAATTGTTTTGTAACTTTAGCAGAGAAATAATTTCTGTGCAAATCTGTCATCTAAAATAATTTACTATGTTACTATGACTAAATTTGAGGATAAGGATACAGCTTTCCAATTTCTAACTTGGCAGTTGATGGTAAATCAAGTAATCCTAGGTTTAAGCAAAATCAGAGCATAACTTCTATTATTTGCTTATTATTGTTATTATTTAGTGTGTACTAATACCGTTGTCCCACATAAATTAAAACCAATTAGAAAATGTTAAAGACCAAAAGCTTTCAAATATCTCACACACTTAACTGTTGTTTTCCAAAATAAAGGTAAAATATTTGGTCAGTACTGTCATCTTTTAAAATCTTAAATATTAATAAAAGATTACTCTGCTCAGGCATAGTGGTGCATACCTATAACCCAGCACTTTGGAAGGTCAAGGTGGGAGGATTGCTTAAGAGTAGGAGTTTGAAACTAGTGTGGGCAACATGTTGAGATACTGTCCCTAACAAAACAAAAAAATTAGCTGGGGAAGGTGGTGCCTACTGGTAGTCCTAGATACTTACAAGGCTAAGGCATGAGGATCATCTGAGCCCAGGAGTTTGAGTAAACAGTGAACTATGATCATGCCACTGCACTCCAGCCCGAATAAGAAAGTAAGGCTCAGTTAAAAAAAAAATAAAAAATATAATCTGTCATCTTTGAATGTATAAAAACTTTCCTATTATTAAGCAACAGTAGATCTTAACCTAAAGAAACAAGATTAAACTATCATTAATTTGTAATATTATTATGTCAACAGCAAAGGTTATGTTGTTGAATCGACTCACATAGTTATTAATCAAACTAAAAATGTTCTTACAGAAGACATTTTATGAGACAGTCGATCCATAAGAAAGATCATCTGCTGTACCTTCAGTCCTTAAAGTACTAACAATAAAATTCTGAATGGTGTTAATGCTGCAATCTGCTTTGAAGTGGGCATCCAGCAAAACTCATGTTACAAGAGTTAGTTTGTATGCAAGTCTTTAAGAACGTATTCCACCCATAATTAAAAAGTCTCTATGTTAATGCCAGTATCTTCCTTAGATTTGTTAACATAATTCAATTGAGTTTCTTCAAAATTATTCTAATTATAGGTAATATATCAAAATGTATAAACTGCCTTTATATATTTCAAATTCAATATGAAATTTGGGTACAATGGCATATTTAGCCTTTTCTATACCTGTTGTTTTAAAAACTGCATTTCAGGACGTGACTTTGATCCTAGTTTTCTTATAAAGATTTAAATGCCCTAGATTTTAGCTGTGGGATTTAATTTAATAAACGCTGGCTCTCTATGTTCAAAGACAAAAACAAATTCTCTTTTCTTTATTCAGTTTGAAAAGATAGATTTTAACAATTTGTTGTAACGTGTATGAAATATATCTCAGAATGTAGATCAAACTTCCTAAAGAAATTTTTTTTTAAATAAAGGTTTTAAGTAATACTGTTTCAAATTCATTGTCTCACTACTTACCGGTGTACTATCTATCTAAAATAACCTGTGTGTGGAGAACAATACTGCATTCAGGTGGTTTGTATCAATAATAGCCCAGTCTAATGGTGAAGCAGTGAGGAGGGTCCAGTCTAAAATGTGGTGATCAGAGAAGGTCTTCTGAAGAGGTGACACAGGAGTAACGACCTGGCAGAAGGTGAGAGAGCAAACGCAGGTTGGAAATAAGTTCTAATACAATCAATTCCTTCAACAGGGCACAGTGGCTCATGCCTGTAATCTCAACACTTTGGGAGGCTGAGACGGGCAGATAGGAGGTCAGGCAGCCGTGCCTGGCAGCGCGCGCCGGTAATCCCAGCTGCTCGGGAGGCTGAGGCGGGAGAACGGTTTGAACCCAGGAGGCAGAGTTTGCAGTGAGATGAGATCGAGCCATTGCAGTCCTGCCTTGATGACAGGGCAAGGCTCCATTTCAAAAAAAAGAAAAAGAAAAATTATTTCAACAATTTTAAAGTTTGATACACGGTACATAGGTTGTCAAATGCAAAAGTTATGTTTTTTTTTTTTTTCTTTAAAGGAATTATACATTTTCATACTTTTTTTGTCCTTTTACAAACATTTTCACACATAAACTTTCTATATTAAAACAAATTTTAGCAGTAATTGCCATATATGTAATATACATATAAAATCTTCACTAAAAATTAAGTGAATACAATTCCATTCCTAAAACAAATAAAATAATTAGAAAGTTTATTTTCAAATAGTTTGGTGGCGAAGTGTTCATATTGACTATTATTTATTCTTGAAATATTTAACATATGGTACAGCATACATGTTTATATGATGCTCCTAATATATATGAGGAAAATAAAGCGATACAAAATATCTTTTTCACAACATGAACCTAGAGGTACAGATTACATAATTATTCAGACCTGGAACAGCTTGTAAACATTTGTAAGTATGTTCAACCTCAGAAATCTAGGCTTATGTGTCTGATGATTTAAGACTTCTTTTAACCTCTGACTCTTCATAGCATCTGAAAGTACTCTGTAAAGCAAGAATCTACTATAAAATAAGATTACATGGGGCTTTCAAACAACAAATGAAAGAAAGAAATGAGTGGTAAGATGTAAGGAAGATTAAATACTGTTTTTCATTTTAAATTTTAGTCTCTGGTTGAACATTTCTTCCCTGCTATTTGGTAATTCTAAACATCTAGAAAGTCTGTAGACATTTTATTCTAAGTAAATCTTTAAATAAAAACCAAAATGGAAATCTGTATGATTTTACATTATTTGAAGAGACTTTCAATATTTTCTCAAAGAAACCCTGAATTTCTAAGAAATAAAACTATAAGTGAAAATAGGAATTAGGAGCATAGGAAGTCAAAACTATTATATTGCTATTTGTTTATGTTGTTTAGTTTTGATTTGACCTGTTTTCCAAAGGCATGGCTAGATGAAATGAGAATCTGACTAGAGTCCACATGCTCACACTTCCTCCTTCTCTTGTAGGGTAAACTGAGCGTTTCCTCTTACAAATCACTCACATGGATTGCAAAATAAGGTAAAAAGATGTTCAACAAGTACGGTAAAGTTATCAAATTAAATATTAAAAACACCATATTAAAACATTAGTTTAAACTTCTTTTAACTAAGATTTCAGAAATTATATCACCAAAGACTTTAGCCCTGATTCTCAGTCTATAATATGGAAGACATTTGCCAGATGACTTTTATTAACACTTTGAAATTTTTAAGAACATGGGCCTAAGGTAATCAAGGAATGCCAACTTACTACAAACTTTGTAACAACACAAAAACAAATGTACCTGGGAACACCACAAAGGGAGTAAAGCCCTTATTACCACAGAGCTCCAAGTAATTCCACTATTCTTGTTTCATGCTTTCTGGCAACATGGCAAGGTAAGAGTCAGTATTCCCTTTTTATATATGAGAAAACTGCCAGGGAAAAATCAATAATTTGCTGTATATGAGTTTTCTGCGGTTGCTGTAAAGTACTACAAACTGGTGGACTAAACAACAGAAATTTACTGTCTCATAGTTCTGAAGGCTGGAATTCCAGTATCAAGGTGCCCTAACAAAGTACTAGAGACCAGATGGCTTTTCAGCAATATAATTGATTTATCACCATTCTGGAAGCTGAAAGTCTGACGTGAAGGTGCCAGCATAATTGGGTCTTGGTGAGACCCCACTTCTCCTTCTATCCTCACATAGCCCAAATGAGCTAGCTCTCTGCCTTCTTTTAATAAGGGCACTAGATAATCCTATTCACAAGGGTTCCACCCTCATGACATAATTACCTCCCAAAAGTTCCACCTCCCTGAATACTATCTAATTGCTGATTATATTTCAACATTTCAAGTTTGGAAGGACACAAACATTCAGTCTATCATGCAAGGTATCTGCAGGATTGGCTCCTTTCAATCCTTCCAATGTGAGGAAAGATCTGTTCCAGGCCTTCTCCTTGGCTTCTAGATGGCCATCTCTTCCCTGTTTCTTCATATCTCCCCTCTGTTCATGTCTGTGTCCAAATTTCCTCTTCTTATAAAGACATTAGTCATATTAGACACACAAATGACCTCATTTTGATTTGATTAACCCTGTAAAGACCCTATCTTCAAATAAGGTCGGATTCTGAGACACTAGAAGTTAGAACATCAACACAGGAATGGGGGATGAGAGCCACAATTCAATCCATAATGCTTGCCAGAGTAGCTTTAGTAAATAGGCAAAGAAGTTGGAAGTTCAAACACAGGTATGCCTAATTCCAAAGCCTATGGTCTTCACACAACAGGGTACTTCTTCTTATATGAGGCAAGATACATTCAGTAGATAATTATGCATTCGGTAGATAATTGTTTGGTAGATAAATGATAGTCACTCATTAGTCCTAGAGCCAAGAAGCTTACTTCTCTGCCAAGGAAGGCAGTTGCCTAAGTGACCTGTGATATGACTTAAGACGACCTAGAAAGCCATTTGCTCACATAGGTCAGCCCAAATGCTACCTTCACTTGGATGGACTTTCCTAAATCCTTTATTATAACTAATAAATATTTTTGTGTTTTCTTCAACTTACAGCATGAATAATATTTTCTGTCTGACTATACCAACAAATTATAAGCTATTTGAAAGCTTGTGTTCCAATAAAATAAAAAGAAAATGAAAATCAAGAGAATGAAAAATGAAATCTAAGGAAATATACGTTAAAGCCACCATAGGTTACCACGACCCAACTACTGGGATGATTAAAATTTAAAAATACTGACAATCCCAACTGAAAGTCTCATACATTGCAGATGACAATGAGAAATGTTATAGCCATTCTGGGAAACAGTCTGGCTGTTTCTGATAACATGAAATATATACTTACCATATGATCTAGAACTCCCACTCCTGGATATTTACTGCAGAAGAAAGAAAACTTACGTTTACACAAACATCTGTGCAAAAATGTTCATAGTAGTTTTATCTATAATAATAAAAACGTGGAAATTACCCAAATGTTCTTCAAAAGGTGAATGAATAAACAAACTATGATTCTTCCATGCAATGTAATAATACTCATTAGTATTTTAAAAAGAACTACTGATACATGCAACAGTTGGAACAGATCTGAGTAAAATAACCTAATAACAAAAGTTTATACAGCTGACCCTTGAACAATGTGGAGATTGGATGCCAGCCCTCTGCAAAGTCAAAAACTAGTGGATAACTTTGGACTTCCACAAAACTTAACTTCTAACAGTCTACTATGAGAAGTAGTTGACTTGAAGTACTGTTGAAGTTTTACCAATAACATAGTCAATTAACATATATTTTATATGTTATCAATATTATGTGCTATATATTCATAACAAAGTAAGCTAGAAACAGAAATGTTACTAAGAAAATCATAAGAGAAAATATATTTACTATTCATTAAGTGGAAGTGGATCTTCATAAACATCTTCATTCTTTTCAACTTCATGTTCAGTAGACTGAGGAAGAGGAGGAAAAGGAGGGACTGGTCTTGCTGTCTTAGAGGTGGAAGAGGTAGAGGAGGTGGATGAGGCCAGCACACTCGATGTGTAACCAAAATACAGATTCAGTAGCTCACTGCTTGCAAAATCCAATTAACAAGAGCCAGGTCTGGTATAAAGAAAGTGACATTTCATTCCAAAGCTGGCTTAGGGAAAGTGAGGCAGGAGAGTTCCCTTGACGCCTTCATGGGGCTTGCCACACAAGTGTGTGCTTAAAACCTTTGTGCGAGGGGGAGCACACAGGTGAGTGGGTACAGGAGCCAGGGCAAGTACCTACGGGTGCCAGCAGGAACGAACCCTGAACCAGCTTGCAGCAGTGTCTAGGTGTTGCCCACAACCTCTGGAGCCCCAGAGAGTGCGTGTTACAAACAGTGGTCTTTTAGCTTTGCTGTCTGTGGATGGCTTAAGGCTCAGTGAAGAGTCAGTGTGAGACTTTTTGGGTTCCCAAACCCAGTGTGTCCTGAATTCTTGTCTGGCAACCAGGAAGAATCAGATCACATGAACAGATTGAAGGGTGGTGTATGCAGAGGATTTTATTGGGTTATGGAAGTGACTTTTAGCGAGATGAGGAACTGGAAAGAGGATGGAGTGGGAAGATAATCTTCCCCTGGAGTTTGGCTGTCCTTGGCTGACCTCTTCTCTGACCATTCCCGGCCAAACTCCTCTTGATGTTCAGATGTTTCTCTTCTCTCCTTCTCTGCTACGCTGAAAAGGACATTTTTTTTTTTTTTTTTTTTAATGAGTAGAAGGTGAGGGGTGTGGCAGGCCAAAAGGCAACATTCAGGTGGGAAAACAGAGTGAAGTATTCTTTTAGAGGTATGGGCCCAGGCTTGAGGGTGGAACACTTTGCAAGGGACCCTGCCCTTTTCTGAAATACCCAGTATTTCCCTGCCTCCTGCCCATACTGAAAGGAGTAAAGGCTTCCAGACCTAAGGGTACCAGTTCACTTGTGGAGCAGAAAGCAGGTGCTTTTAAAGGTGGGAGTGTGGCATGGCTGGCATGAATGGCCTGAAAGGAGCAGGTGGGGTCCATCAACCTGCTTCAGTGCCTTATCTACTGGGTTGGTCAAGTTGCCATCTTTATGGGCAGAACTGCGTTGTAAAGGTGGCGAAGCTCACCAGGTGAGAAAGGTTCTTAGTAAGCATACTTAGGTTGCAAATTGACTGTTATCTCTCAAGGCATTCCCTTGGTTAGAGAGTGTTCTGCCTGGAGCTTCTAAGCACATAGTTAGATGAATTTGTCCTGTAAGGAATGTCTGGTAAAGGGGAGAGAAAAGGTTATAATTGCATTTCTAAAGAGCTAAGTAGGAAGTGGGCAGCTGGGGAAACAGAAAAGAGGAAAGAAAATAATCATAATAATAAATAGTAATGTATTCTCTTTTTCTTAGAAAATAGGAGTACTCAGTTACAGGCGTAATTTTTATGTAAGAAAATATGCATAAAAGTAGACCCACACAGTTCAAACCTGTGTTGTTCGAGTCAATGGTATACATATGATTGCATGTATATGATATCCTTTAAAGGGAAAATAACATTGATAGACAACAGATGAGTAGTTTCCAGGATTCACGTGTGGAGGTAGAGTGTGACTATAAAAAAAGAGAATAAGGGAGCTTCTTGGGTAACGGAATTTTTCTGTATCTTAATTATAGGGTTGGTTACATGAATTGATATGTGTGTTAAAATTCATAAAGTTGTGCACCAAAATAAATTCAATTTTATTTTTTATTCTATTTTATTTTATTTTTTGAGACATAGTTTCACTCTTGTTACCTAAGATGGAGTGCAATGGCTCAAGCTCGGCTCACCGCAACCTCCGCCTCCTGGGTTCAAGCAATTCTCCTGCCTCAGCCTCCTGAGTAGCTGGGACTACAGGTGCATGCCACCATGCCCAACTAATTTTTGTATTTTTTAGTAGAGACAGGGTTTCACCATGTTGACCAGGATGGTCTTGATCTCTTGACCTTATGATCCAACCACCTCGGCCTCCCAAAGTGCTGGATTATAGGTGTGAGCCACTGCACCTGGCCATCAATTTTATTATATAGTAATTCTTAAAATAAAATTAAAATGTCTCTCCTCTTTCAACATTGAAGGATTAAAAATATTAATTAAATTGTATTCCCTTATCTTCATTATAAGCCCAAAGATTTCATATTTCCTACCTGTATTTGGTATTTGCCTTTTTATAAAATGAATAAATTACATCTATATGAGAGCACTAATAAATGGGATATGATTAATTTTGCAAAAGATGCATTATAATTTAAAAATTGACTTTTTTTTTTTTTTTTTGGAATTTAACTCTTGTTGCCCAGGCTAGAGTGCAGTGGTGTGATCTCAGCTCACTGCAACCTACACCTCCCCGGTTCAAGTGATTCTCCTGCCTCAGCCTCCTGAGTAGCTGGGATTACAGGCACATGCCACCACACCCGGTAATTTTTGTATTTTATTAGTACGTGTTGGCCAAGCTGGTCTCAAACTCTTGACCTCAGGTGATCTGCCCACCTCGGCCTTCCAAAGTGCTGGGATTACAGGAGTGAGCCACAGTGCCTATCCTAAAAATAAATTCTTTTAGTAAAATTTAATTTTTTGAATTGTTTCCCCGGGTATTGACAAGGTTCTTAGAATGGCACACGGTTAGTCTTAGTGTGAAATATCTTTTGTCTCACATCCTCTCTTAAGACTAGAAGTTAGATGCGAAGAGAATCCTAGATTGTTAGTAATTTTACCTTAGTATCTGTTATTGCTGTTTAGAAGACCGCATGAGGAGGAGTAGAATTGTGCTCTCTTGTAGGTCAGTTTATCTTTCCACGTTGTTGCTTATAGAATTTTCTTATTGTTTTTGTTCTTCTACAGATTCAACATGCTACAGCTAGATTGCTTGCTCATTATTCTTATTTAATCTTGCCCGGAACTCTGATTCCTCAAATTAAAGACTCAGCTCATCCTTAAATTATGGAAGATTCTTAGCCATTATCTCTTTGAATAGTTTCTCTTCTCTACTCTTTTTTTTTCCCTCTAAGAAATCATGTGTTTTTGGGTTTCGTTTTTCTCCCAACTTAGTTTTAGGCCCTAAATTCCTTTACAGACATCAAGTTTTCCAAATTCTTTTCTCCATTGGTGAGTGGGCTTTTCTAGTTTCTCAATAAAGAACACTTCAAGGCTTCAGAATTTATGTAGGGACCCAGTTATAACTTCCCAAATATTCAGAGCTGTAGCCCTGTCTCCTTATTCTGTCTTGTCATTAGAGCCTGAACTTTTACTGCCCAGACCCTGGGCCTTTATTTAGTCTGTCGGCTGCTGAGGTATCAGCCTTCTCTTTAGTATACTGGCTTTGATTTTTCTCCTTCATTTTTAAGAATTCTATATTTTTATTCTTTTTTTAGAACTTAGAAATATATAACTTATTATTATATTTGCTCCAGTATTTCTATCTGCTTCTTTCTCTCTCTCTCTCCTAGTGTGTGTGTTATGTGTGTGTGTAGGGAAGGGGCTTTGACTACTCATCTGTATCAGCTCATTCCACCATAATGACAAAAAGCATTTCAGATATTTACTAAGGACTGAGAATAGCCTTAGAAAAAAGTAAACTGTAGATCCATAGAGGATAGAATACCATATTATATTTCAGTTAATTATCCACTTGCATTATCCAGAGAAACACAAATAACCAGAGAAACACAGTGTTCTTACAATTTTAAGGATTTATGCTTGGGGGTACTCAATAAATAGTTCTTCAATGAATGATTATGAAGGAAGATGTCTAGGATATTGTACACTGGTGTGTGGAATATGAGCCATCAACATTTTCCTAATTTTTGTTTGTGGTGGAACAATTACTCTCACTATTTATTGAAAAAATAGACCCATTAAATTCTATCTGCCAAAGCATCATTAATCTTTAAAAGTTTACTATCTAGTGCAATACATGTTTGTGTGTGCATGTTTGTTGAATAGTAATTCCACCAATATGATATATGCCTTCTAAAAGCCAGGGGAGTAGCAGTCATTATAGAAACACAGAATAAAAATATCCTTGACCTTCTCAGAGAATATTAGTGAAGGCTTCCTATAGACAATTGCACTTGAACTGAAACATAATGGATGAATATGAAGGTGATATTACAGTGACAGTCAATAAGGAAAGACCATTTCAGGCTATGTATACAATACAAAATCAAAGGCAAAACAGTTTGAATGAGGAAAAAAGAAGTAAATGCACTGGAGAATTTCATATTTGTTTTGGGGTGGGAGATGACCTAAGAAGGCATTGTGGGAGGTAAATTGATCATGAACGCCATGTTGTGTCTTCCTAAGAGGTTTGAATTTTATTGTGTAGAAGACACTATGTCATTAAAGGATTTTAAAAGGGAAATGATATGATCAAATTAGGGATTTATAAGGCATGTTTTTTGAGCAATGTGGAGGAGATTTGGAGGTAAAAAAGACTATTTAACTGCCTGGCAAGAAAGTAGAAGACCTCATCTCAGGTATTAAAAGCGGGCCAGTGTGGAGGAGAAAGATTACAGAAATAACTAGGAGGCCAAATCCAGAAAGCTTGCAAAATCTGGAATATGCGAATGGACTGAAAATACCAGTTCAGGCCAGGCTCGGTGGCTCTCGCCTATAATCCCAGCCCTTTGTGAAGCCAACGTGGGCGGATCACCAGGTCAGGGGTTCGAGATCAGCCTGGCTAACATGGTGAAACCCCGTCTCTATTAAATATACAAAAATTAGCTGGGCATGGTGGAGCATGCCTGTAGTCCCAGCTAGGCTGAGGTAGGAGAATCGCTTGAACCTGGGAGGCGGAGGTTTCAGTGAGCTGAAATCACGCCATTGCACACTCCAGCCTGGGTGACAGAGCAAAACTCCGTCTGAGAAAAAAAAAAGAAAGAAAGAA
>NW_016107395.1:6913914-6981122 GCF_001604975.1 Cebus imitator
TAAGGTATTTGTTAAGTCTTTAGCTAATGCATTTGTAAAAATTTTT
Organism: Cebus imitator; assembly: GCF_001604975.1. Classification (NCBI taxonomy): domain Eukaryota; kingdom Metazoa; phylum Chordata; class Mammalia; order Primates; family Cebidae; genus Cebus; species Cebus imitator. The sequence goes on from NW_016107395.1 coordinate 6,913,961, forward strand.
CTAAATTATCTAAAAGAGGCCATACAATATGCCAAACTTAAAATACTATATAGCCAGCTTTTCACCTAGCCAAGATAGTCTTCTCCTATAACACTTTCGAAATGGCAAACCAAATGTGAATTATGGACACATTTCTTTCACCAAATTCAGGCAACCTCATTTAAAGTAGCAACATCTGTGGACAATGTTTAATTGCTTCTTTTCAATCTCATTGAAAAAACCTAGTACAACTTAAGAAAGGAGAAGCAAAGCAAGGCACGGAACTTTTAAATACAGCTTTTGTAGTAACATTTTGAGCAATTTCTAGCAGTTAAAAAATGCTGATTCATTGCCTAGAGGGTTATGCTAAGGAAAACAAGACAGAAATTTAAGCTGTAGAATTCATGAAAACCTTTATCATGGCAAACAATAGTGAAACCCAACATTGCCTGGAAGGGGAAATTCGAGTCTGCAATCTGTTAGACTTTATGCACTGATAAGTGATAAGATTCCGTGCTGCATTAGAAAAGAATACAGTAAACACAATTCTAGACAGACCTGCCTTAGGCTTAACATGACACTTAAGTGCTCTGTAAGCAAAAAAGAGAAAAAAGAAAAAAAGCTCTTCTGGACATTATAAACTGCTTTTATTTTCCAGCATTAAAGCTAAAATGTCAACTAATATCTACTAACAGGAAATCAGACCTCTTTAATGTGTTTCACCCAGTCTATATAAACTTTGATGTGAACAGAGAAAATAATTATTGCTTGAAGTAGCAATATATGTGAATATTTTTAAATCCTATCACAGAAGCCCTTTAGTTTTTTCATGTTACTCCCCCTACAAACAAATAAACAAACTAAACTAAATGCAATTAGAGTAGAATAAGTAAATATTTGTAGGTAAATCCGAGTTGAAATTCATTTTCCACAGTGAAAAAGCAATGACTAATAATTATGTAATCATTAACATTAATAATCATATTTCTTTAATATGTAGGTTTCCTGTAGGAATTCTCAAACTGGGAGGGAGACAAACAACAGTATCTTTCATTATATTGAGCCACACATTTGATGACCTAAAATAAAAATTATTTGGCTTTCCGAATGTAAAGCATTTTACCAATGCCTTGAAACTGTTACCAGTGGCAGAGATGTGAGTTATCCCGAGTTACTGGCGGAGTATCCTTATGAGTCCCTAGCACCTCAGTCCTTGCCTCCTCAGAAGAAAGAATTTGATGAGGGACATAAAGCAGAAAAAGTGACAAAGGCAAGTTCCAGAACGGGAGTGAAAGTTTATTTAAAAAGTCTTTAGAACAGGAAAGAAAGGAAAATTTGCTTGAAAAAGACTCAAGCAGATGACTGAAGGTTCAAGAGAAAAAAAAGGGCAAGAGAAGACAGAAAAAAATGGCAAGAGAGGACAGAAAAAATAAAAGGAGCCTTTAACCTTGATCCTAGGACTTAAAAGCTCACCTCTTCCCCATGATTCTTTCCTTAGGGTTAGCTTCCCGCATGCGCAGAGCCCTCCTTACCCCCTTACCTCCTTACCCTTGGGAAGTGAGCAAACACAGTGTGTTCATGGAGTTATTCACATGCCCATCTGAGGCTTTCTTCCTTTTTCCAGCAGTGTGTAGCTGGAACATCATACTTCACCATTTTTTGTCTCTTAACAGGTATGCTCAGGGAGCTGTTTCTCCCTGAGATCTGCATTCAGTTAACATTTTTAATGTTAACAGGAGTGAACCGTCAGGAGATTTCTCCCTGGTAGGTGAATTATTGTTTTTAGAGAGGCAAAGCAATAATTGCAGAACCATCACCAAAATTTCTAGTGGCTGGGGGTAGAGCCCTCTCCTGCCCCACTCATGCCTAACTACCAGCAACAAAACTAGGGCAATCTGTAAAAATATACATGGCACTTATTCAAAAATTACACTTATAATCCCAACACTTTGGGAGACCAAGGCAGGAGGATCATTTGAGCCCAGGAGTTTGAGGCCAGCCTGGGTAACATGGTGAGACCCCATCTCTACAAAAAATAAAAGATTTAACTGCATGTGGTAGTGCACATTTGTGGTCCCAATTGCTTGGGAGGCTGAGGTGGGAGGATTGATTGACCCCCATAGGTTGAGGCTGCAGTGATGTAGGATCACGCTACTGCACTCCAGCCTGGGTTACAGAGCAATATGCTGTCTATTAAAAAAAAAAAATAAATAAATTGAAAATACAAATTACAAAGAAGAAAATAGAGTGATTTAAATACATTTACTAAAGTATTATTCACTATTAGAGCATATGAATTTTCATACAGTGGAATATAATATGAAGCATATGGCATTTGTCTTAAAATTATGTAGTGATTTTGGGCTAGAGAATAAAATTAATTTATACAGTTTAATGCTGGGGCACATTTTCTTTCTAATAATCCTACATACATGGTATTATCCATAAAATTTACAAATACATGTATATAATATAAGTAATGTGAGAAGTTTATCAGTCACATGGCTTGAATTTAAAAAACAGAATTATAGTTTTTCTCTTATCATCTTGAATTATGTAAACTTGAACACGTTTTCTCTTTTGTATTAGCTTTAAGGGCACATTTCCTAATTATTAACAAATTTGCATTTTGTCCTTTGGCATTTTCAGATGTAAGACTTAGAAACCTATAAAAAATATTTACTTTTAATATATTAAAAATTATTAAAGTTGTCTTTCCTTATTCACGTTTTCACTATCCAGGGTTTCATTTTCCACAGTATCAGTTACCCATGGTCAACCATAGTCCAAGCACTGTAGATGGAAAATTTTAGAAATAATTCCTAAGTTTTAAATTGCCTGCCATTCTGTGTATCTGACGAAAATCTCATGCTGTCCTCCTGCTCTGTCCTGCCAGGGATGTGACCCTTCCCTTTGTCCAGCATGTTCACACTGTCTATAGTCTTCACCTGTCATTCACTTAGCAGCCTTCTCAGTTATTAGTTTGACTGTCATTGTACTGCAGTACTTGTGCTCAAGTAACCCTCATTGTACTCCGTAGTGGCCACAAAGCGCAAGAGCAATGACAGACACCATGCGAAGTGATGGAGATGCAAAAATGAAAAAAGTCTTCATTGTAAAAGCCATAGTGAATCAATTTTTTAAAAAACCACTCATATAAACAATTATCAAAATATGGAAAATTCCAGTAAAAAGAAGAAAGTATCAAAGATTGAGCAAAGATTGTCAGGTATAGGAGGGACTATTCAGGATATAGGCACTTGAAAGATAAATTAACAAATAAGAATAGTGTTAAGGCCAGATGCAGTGGCTCACGCCTGTAATCCCAGCACTTTGGAAGGCTGAGGTGGGAGGATCACCTGAGGTTGTGAGTTCAAGACCAGCCTGACCAACATGGAGAAACCCTGTCTCTACTAAAAATGATACTTGGGAAGCTGAGGCAGGAGAATCACTTGAACCTGGGAGACAGAGGCTGCAGTGAGCCGAGATAATGCCACTGCACTCCAGCCTGGGTGACAGAGCAAGACTCCATCTCAAAAAAAATAAATGAAGAATAGAGTTAAAAGCAAAATGGAAGTGAAATGGGCCAGTGATAGAGCAAGAGGCTCTTTCCCATCAAAAGTCAAAATGTATGAAATTATTTGACCTTTTGAGAAAATTTTTTCAATGTGGTATTGCAATATTTGATAAGAATGAAGGTGCTTATACAGATGGGGTTGAGAAGAAACATAGGGCCAAATCTGCCATGTTAAGAATTTGAATTATTTTCTTTTCCTTGAAGGTGACAGAGTCAAATATGAGTTTTAGCCAAGGAATGATATAGTCAAATTTTCACAAAGAGAAAAAAAACTGAAGGTGGTTTGGGGAATGAAAGACAAAATCTAAGGACATAAACTGCAGAAAAAAGCCAGGGGCCTATCATTATGTCGCGGAAGCAAAGATACTATTAAAGAATGTGAAGTGAATTTAATTAGGAGAGAAAAGGTGTTTCATTTCAATTTTCCAATATCAATATTTAAAATCATGATTTTTTCCACTCATTACATTTCTTCACAATCAGAAGAATAAAATTGACACTAATGTTTAAAACAGCCTATTATTTTTTTCAATTTAAGCAGTAAAAATGTAAGTACCTGCACTGATCTAATTTTCTTAATCATTAGCTAGCTAATTATACCTTAATTAGTTTAAAAAGTTTCTAATTAACTACGTTTCTGAAGAAACTTAGTTTACTCTTTAGTTTACTGTCTTATTTTATTCCTGAAGAAACTTAGTTTACTGGGGAATATCTGATTATCAATTAAAGTAAGTCATATAAAAAATAAAAATTTTCTGTATCTGAACATAGATAACTGATATGGTTTGGCTCTGTGTCCCCACCCAACTCTTACCTTGAATTGTAAGGATCCCCACATGTTGTGGGAAGGACCAGGTGGGAGGTCATTGAATCATGGGGCAGGTTTTCCTGTGCTGTTCTCGGGAAAGTAAATGTCTCATGAGATCTGATGGTTTCATAAAGGGAAGTTCCCGTGCACTTGCTTTCTTGACTGCTACCATGTAAAACATGCCTTTGCTCTTCCTTTGACTTCGGCCATGATTGTGAGACCTCCCTAGCCATGTGAAACTGTGAGTCCATTAAAACTCTCTCCTTTATAAATTACCCAGGCTTGGGTATGTCTTTATTAGCATCATGAGAATGGACTAATAAAATAACTGACTGTTATTTCCAACTTGGCATATTTCCACATGTATTTTTTTCACAAATGCATAGGACATTGTGTTCCTGGGCGTTAAAGCATTTCACCAACCAATTCTAATTGTTGTGCACTAAAACTTATTTTGATATTTTGAAAATTTTCATAGTACTATGGTAAGCATACTTGTGTAAAAATCACTGGAAACATCGCTGATGATTTCTTTGTGATAAATTCTACAAAAGGCAAAGGCATTTTCAAGTCTCTTGAAGCTGCTCTAAGGAAGGCCTGTGCCCATTGCATTGCTCTTTTTTTTTTTTTTTTTCCCATAGAACAGCTTAAGTTTATTATCTAAAAGTCAAATGTCTAAAATAGGTCTTCAGGGCTATGTTCCTTCTGGAAGATGATGGGGAAGAATTTCTTGTCTCAATTTTATTGGCTTCTAAAGCTCCCCACATTTCTTGGCTTATGGCCCCCTCTACTCTGACCTTTACTTCTGTTGTTAGCTTTCCTTCTCTGATCTTGGGCATTGAATATTCCAAAATCTCTCACAGATTATATGCTACCCATATTTATATTTTACTTAACTATTCTCTAGTAGCCAACATAGTTACTATTTACTCATTTGACTTATTATCAGTGTCATAAAGAGTAATGATATTGCTGCTATGAGTTCCTTCCATATAAGACTAGAAATCTAATATTTTATATTTCAGATCAGCAGCAATTTTATTTTTATAAAACAGTACTTATAGCAAGGTTCGTTGCAAAATGCTTTCTCTGAACTTATTATTTTTTTTTAATCATTAATGTTTGGTATTATGTTTTAAATATTTTAAAATGTAACAGAAAATAACCATTATATCTTTATTGTTTAAATTTATATTCCTTGATTACTAACAGAGTAAAGATGTTTTTCCATAGAATCTGAAGAGACAGAAATTTTTATCTTTTTGAAACTTCAATATACAAAATATTCTTATTATTTCAAAACATCCAAATAAAACACCACTAATAAAAGTACAAAACTACATGGGAAAACATTTTTCTCCTTCTTTGTATTAAAATTTAAACAGATACAAATTCACTTTTGAAATAAACCTTTTTAACTAAAGAATTAAAATTATGAGATAAATTAATCAGGTTTAGTTGCTATTTTTTTGACCAGAAAGAGATTTGTTGGGAATAGAAAGAAATTAATGAGACAGTTTCAGATTTTCTTGCTTTTTTATTAATAAACAAGAATATGGGGCAATTTCTGTCAAACATACTTTAAGAAATAACCACAAATTGCTATTTAGTGTATATAAGTCTAAGATTGTGAATCTCCAGCTTTAAAACAAAAATACAGAGGGAATTAGGCTCTATACAACTAAGAACCCCTGACACCAGGTGTCAAGACAAACTTTCATGATGCAGACCACACACAGTCACCTTGAGTTATTCAAAAATATAATTTCAATTTTACAAATTGTGTTTAGAAATTGGCATGAATTGATTGTCTGTACTTGATCAATGAGGTTCTGAAAAACTGATAACATGTAAGTTCCAAAAACAGAGGAAGTAAGGACAGGAAAAGTTAAGTGGTAAGGGAACTTGTTGAGAAAATGGCAGTGTCATTATATTTACTATTTGAAGATTTCCACAGGCCTAGGGATATTATGATAATTTTAAAATATTGAATGTGGCATTTATTTTCAACAAATAAAAACGTATCAGAGAATTACAGTACAGTTAGAGTCATTTTTACATTTATAGACCTTCTGAAGTTATGTACTTAATTATTTTGTATTTATCAGCAGAACAAAAGAGCAGCATTTCATTCCCTTTGTGATTCCTGCCATCGAATGTTGAATTGATAGAATCAAAAAACTTTTGATAATTTCTGCCCTTGAATAACGCTAAATTTAAATAGACTATCTTTCATTTAATATCGGTTCAGACAGTATTTGTTTGGAGTCAATTGAATTTAAAGGCTTATTATTTTGTACTGAAAGTCTAAGCTTGCATTTTCTGCTATGCAACAAGGGAAATTCAGGACTGGTTCGGTAGCATACTTCCAACATTTATATTCACTCATAGGGTATCCATTAATATTGCAGAGATTATATTATTGTTCTATTAAATTTTTATATAAAATATAACTTAAAAATCAAATCAAACAAATACCACCATCTGTATATTAACTTTAATAGAAAACCATTGAAGAAAAAATGAATTACATTTGTAATTAACTAGCAAATAAATACTTATTTTAATGCAAGCTTCATGTAGTTTTTAGCTCAAAAAAAAAAGGCAAGTAGAAGCTCCAGGGAATTTCAAAGCTGTCTTGGTTATCAGCTTATCCTTGTAAGCGTCTGCTTATCTTATCAAGTAAGGCATCACTTTTGCTTCCTTCTGCTAATAAGGTCTGGAGCAGAGCTTTCCTCTAGCAATTTGGTAATTCCTTTTGCAGACAGAAGTGTTCAGTCTGTTGGCTCTCCCCTCACTTATCTCTCTATTTAGTTGTAGTTTTTTCTTTTTCTTTCTTTTTTTTCCCCAGGGCAGCAAAAGATCCAAATTCATTTCTTTTCCTAGATTATTAAGATTCTAAAGATCCAAAACAGTATATCTTTTCCCCCAAAGCATTGATTCTAAGTAAATTTTGGTTTTCTCAAGGTCTGTGTTGGACTATAGTTTCTAGGGTAAGTCATAAAACATGCCTGAATCATGCCTGCATTCACTTTTATACAAAAGAAGGAATAAATTACTTAGGTCTCAGTACCTCAGTCCCTCTTTTTGTAACCTTGTGATGCAAATGAGTAATTCACAATGTAGTTGCAAAGATAAATGAGTTAATATAAACACCATAGTTGCATGTTTATTGCCACTATTAATATTACTCTTCATAGTGATAATCTCTTTAGAGTATTTGGCATAATTATTATTATTACTATTGTTATATTAAAGAGTAACCATTTTAATTTGCAAATGGCAGTTTTAGAAGACAAATTTCCAATTCAATATTTAGTAAATATGAGAGCAGTCAGATATAAACAGATTATGGCTTCATCAGGATAAAGTGAAATTAGAACAGTTGAGGAAGATGGAAGCAAAAGAAGGAGGAGGCATTAGTTGATTATATTTGGAAGCAATGGGGAAAAAAATCAGAATTCGAAAAGGTAACCAAGTTCAGCGGATTGGCAGTTTAGGCATCATCATTTGAAAGGTGAAGTTAAGGCTGCAGTACAAAATGAAGAGCAAACTATGAGGTAATCTTCCTAATGAACAAACAACTTGTCAAACCCTTCCTGGAATTCTGCAGCATGGCAAAGACTCCTAATCTTAAGAGGAATGTGAAAACTTGAAGAGGGTTCAGAGGACAGCCACAAAGATAATGAATTGGTTGTAAAGTAAGACCTACAAGAAAAGGTGAAAAGATCTGGAATTATTCAATTTGGAAGCAAGAACTCAGAGGTTATTTAAATCTTCCTGTTAAAAATATATGGTCTCATCTCATGCTTCTTCATGAATTAAAAGGAGGAAATAAATTTAAATCTCAGAATAGAGAATTTATGGAATTTAAACAATAATTTAACAAGCAGGTTTGTTACACATCATTAAAGTCTCCTGAGAATGATCTACAAAATGTACATGCTCCTTGAAGTTGTATAATTTATTTATGTATTTATTTTAGTTAACTGCAAAGGTGCAGTCTTTGATGAAGAAGAGAAATGGCTCTGATGACCTAGAAGGGGTCCTTCTAGCCTTAAATTTCACTGAAATCCAGAGTTAAGTATTAACAGTCTACTAAATCATTGCCACATTTCTAGCCTTGCCTCTAACTCATTTGTTTTAGGACTGTAGGATTGAGATGCAAGGTGAGGTGATTTGGACCAAGGTGAGTCTGGAAGAAGGGGCCAGTGTTGGGGAATGGAGAGGAGGAGGGAAGGTGGAACAGTTGAAAGAATGGCATTCCACACAAAAAGATAGCAGTTCAAAGGCAAGGAGTGTCAAAGAGAGTTTACACATCTGGGCAATGGGGCATAATTTGGGTATGATCAAGAAATATTATACATGGAAAGGATGGTAGGAGATGGCATGCCAAAGAGCTTAGCTGGCAGAAGATGATGAGAAGGTTTTAATTTTAGAATAAAGCTGGTCTTCAACTCTTAGGAATGTTGACTTGAAGAGTACTTAGGAGGGAGATGCTCTGATGATATTTCTGTTTCAGGAAAATCATACTTGCAAAGATGTGAATGATGGATTACGGACAGGAGGCATTGGAGGCTGGAAGAGCTGGTCTATATTCAGCCAGTCCATTTGAGAGATAACAGAGGTCCAAACTGAGCTATAATAGGCATAGGGAAGGAGAGCAAAAGGGAGGACATTCAGAAAGTTGAGTTTGAGATAGTTCGTTAGTTTGATGTCTCTAGTATCTAGGAGAAAAATGATGATAAAAAAGAGAATAGTTAAAAAAAAAGAGCTTTCATTGAATCATTTTCTTATCAATGTGTTCAACAAATGGATGATTATTATGCATATGGATTAGGCATTGCATTAGGTACTAAAGATACCGAGTTTTTTTCAGTATGTAAACATAGGGTCTGGTTTCCTTGGGACAGTTCTGGTTGACACTGTTTATCTTCATCCACTGATGGATAAATGACTAAACAAAATGCAATATATACATAAAAAGGCACATTATTCAGCCTTAAAAAGGAAGGGAATTCTGACAAATACTACAACATGGATGAATCTTGAGGCTTTCAGTCTCTACGGATTTGACTCCTTTAGATACCTCACATGAGTGACATTGTACAGTATTTGTCTTTTTGTGATTTACTTATTTTACTTAGCATAATGTCCACAAGATTCATCCATATTGTAGTATGTGTCAGAATTCCCTTTTTTATGGCTGAAAAAAAAGTCATAACTTGAAATTCCTTTTTAATTTTTTGATATAAAAAATAATGAATGCACGATTATATGTATATGTTGTCATTTGTCAATTCACCAAATTCTTCCTGCAGTATTTGCAGTTAATAATACCCAATCATGTGACTTTGATGTTCTAAAGAGCTGTGACATTCAGTGTGGTCCAAGAGTAATTTTATGTTGGTATTGAGGGACTGTGTTGGGTCTGCAAGAGGCGTGCTTTCAAAGGCAGGAGTTTCCTGGCTCCACACCTCCATCTGGGAACCAGAGGGGCTTCAAATGTAAAGTTCTTCATCTGGGGTTCCCCGGGTGGGCTATGTAGAGAAAGCCAGGTGAGGTTCCTTTGTCCTAAAAAGCCTGAAACCTCTGGGAGGAGGGGGCTCTGTAACTCAGAGTTGTGGACCAAGCAGCCAATCCGGTATCAAAGTTAAAGATCAATCACTCCAGAGGAAGTTTGAAAGAACTCCTCTCCTTGGAGGAGAACCTGAATGCAGAGTGAATAAATCAAGAGTTATCTTAATAAAACTCCAGCTGCTTCTACCTATATGGGTTCCTTCTATGGGTCCCCTCCCACAACAGCATGGGAACTGTCTTTCTTTCTCTCTCTGTCTAATAAACTGCTTTTCTGCAAAACTTCGTTGGGTCCATGATACGGCAAACTCATGGCACCTCCAGGGCCCCTTTCTCCATTCTTTGGGATTAGTGAGGCTAAGAACCTCTTCAGAACTGGGAGCTGAGTACACTCCCCTGTTACAGTATCAGTTTCCATTGTCAGGTGTCCTGGCTGCAAAGAAATTTCCTTCATTTTATGAATGAGGATAGCTCAAGAAAACCAAGCCATATGTAGCTTATGCTTTGGAAAAGCCACCTGAACCTATTAATGATAAGTTTGGGAAAAACACATTAAACCTCTGCAATGTTTGGTCATACCAGTCTCTTAAACAGCAAGATCAAGAAGAAAAGTTAGGTCCCCAGACAAATGGGCTATCTGGAACTCAGTTCATGTAGATATTGTTTATGAATTCCTATTAGAGTGGACCCAATGGCCTTGAAAGCTAATAGAAAAGCCTTTGGGCATGATTATAACTAAAGTTTCTCAGACCATTTTGAGAGCTTCAGTTTTGATGAGTCAGTCATTCCTTCTGTTTTATCTGAGGACTGAGGATGGTAAAGGCAATGATGCTTCTGGACTACAGCATTTCTTAATTACCCTTCCAGTGAAATGTACATCATTATTATTAGAGCTACGGGAGAGTCTTCCCCAAGTGTGAAATGTGAGGTCTAATATTGCTTTGCTTTACTCAAGGCAGTTTTCATTAGAGATTCTAGGCAAAGGACAGAAGGAGCAACAAAAGGCTGCTGGTCAACCAGAAAACAGGCAGGCAAATATTAAAAACATTTTCCTACCATATGAGGAGAAGGGCTAGAATAAGCATTATTTGTAGATTTTCAGGTGTGTCTAATATATTTTTAACTTACGTGTTTATCTCAGTTTAAAATTTTCTTGGGATTGTGGGCTTGAAAGATAAAAAATAAGCATTCTGTGAAATCTCTTTGAATTTTCTGTCAGCAAAACCTATTTAGGATGTTTATGAGGTTTTCCTACATGCAATGGATTAAACCATGTACCAATTTTCATAGACTTTATTTCAACATATTTGGGAAGACTATCTTATTGCCACTAGGTGGAACAAAGAATGTGATTTTTACCGAAGTTGTATTTTTTCCTCCCATAATGAGGTGCCTAAAACTAGCATTGAGTCAAGACTTGATAAAAACACTCCCAATTTAGTTTTTGTTTTGATTTTTGAACTAGTTAGACAGTTTTTTATAGCAATTCATTTAGCATTTGAATCTGCTAAAGCATTGTTCCTTGTTGAGCCTGTGTTTTGATATGTGCATCGAACTTAGTTGTAATGTATTCCTTTGTAAGAAGCAAGACACTTAGCTGGGTTTTGATACAGTTGCCATGTTTACCTGTTGTACCAATTCCAGTGAGAATCTGTGTTGCTTCCAAGACACCAAAACCATTAGAACCCCAAAAAATAACTGCTACTGGCATTGGTATTTTCTCTCCTATCTATACTTCTGACAGGGTCTAGTAACCCCAGCATCAATTCGAAATGAAACATTCTGTTTCTACCACTGTATAGTAATGTCTTCTTATTTTGTAAAAGGAAATTTGGGTCAAGCATGAGGTATCATTTGTCAGACAAAGGTTGTTTTGTTTGTCTTTTGTGATTTCATTTTTCAAACTAAGGCAGGGCAATTGCTCTTTCAATGTCTTTTGCACTATCCATATTGACAGGTATGTGTTTTGTTGTTATTGATTTGTTTTGTTTTGCTTTTCAAGAGTAGTCTTAGAGATGTTCTTGTTCTTCGGTTTATCTAACGCTTAATCTGGAGTTATTCTCCAAGATGCTAAAGGAGTTTTGTGAATTAGAGGAGAAGTCTATCATCCTACTTTTGTATTTCTTACTAAATCCTCTATCGCAGATTTAAGAGAATGAACAACAAATGTGAATAGGACAGTAGTAACATCTTACTAACTGGAACCAGAATATTTTCTGAAAGTGTTAGTGAGATAGTCTCTTAATATCTAGTGCACACTTTCCCCCCTTCCTTGTAGGCTGGGTTATTGGCTGATCAATTTTTACAGGAAATACCTCAGTGATGGCTCCTGAGAGGTCTTGTTCTATACTCTTTTCATATGCATCCTGGGCCAAATTTTGAATTGTATCAAAATTTTGATAGCATTTAGTAACCAGTTCAGCCTGATTTTTCCAATCAAGTTAGAGCATCCTCGGGTCCCAAGAGGATACTTCAGGACTGTGTCTCAATAGCAATACTAAATTCTCAGTGAAACTTTGTCTTCACTTTTGAAAGTTAGGAAAGTCTTTAACTAAATAGAGTAACTCTAATCTTGATGAAGGCTTAAACCATAAAGCCAGCAAAGCTGCTCCTTGCCTGCAACTATGCTATAGGACATTGCGAGTGGGTGTTGACCTGGACTGTGTGTGGAAAAGCCTGGTGGAGAGAAAGGAAGAGGGTTTGGAGAAGGATCAGAACAAGGAGAAAAAGCAAAACAAAAGGTAGTGTGCAGGCGATGGGGGGTCAAAGCAATAGAAGCGGCCAGAAGAAAGGCCAGGAAAAAGTCAGTCCAAAGTTGTGTCTGAAGGATGGGACAGTTCAAGTTCGAGGTTTAGATCCTCCATTGATATAGTATGGATATTTGTTCCCAACCCAAATCTCACGTTGAAGTATAATCCCCAATGTTGAAGGTGGGGCTTTGTGGGAGGTGTCTGGATCATGGGGATGGATCTCTCATGAATGGCTTGGGCCAACCCCTTGATGAAGTGAGCTCTTCCTCTGAGTTCACACAGTATCCGCTTCTTTAAAAGTATGTGACACCCCCCTTTCTACGTTCACTCTCTCTCGCTCTCTCTGGCTCCTATTCTCACAATGCAAGACACCTGCTTTCTCTTTGCCTTCAGTCATGATAATTAGCTTCCTGGCAAGTAGATGCATGCACCATGCTTCCTGTAAAGTTTTCAGAACCATGAGCCAATTAAACTTTTCTTTATAAATTATCCAGTCTCAGGTATTTCTTTACAGCAATGCAGGAACTGCCTAATATATCCATATAGTTCCTTCTTTTTTCAGAGTAGCATTTCAGAATTTTCCTGGCTTTTTAAAAGCCTCTTTCTTTCTTTCTTCTTCTTTTAATTTATTTTATTTATTTATTTTTGAGAGAGAGTCTTGCTCTGTCACCCAGGCTGGAGTGCAGTGGAGCAATCTTGGCTCACTGCAACCTCCACCTCCTGGATTCAAGCAATTCTCCTGTCTCAGCCTCCAGAGTAGCTGGGATGACAGACACATGCCACCATGCCCGGCTAATTTTTGTATTTTTAGTAGAGACAAGGTTTCGCTATGTTGGCCAGGCTGGTCTTGAACTTCTGACCTCAGGTGATCCACCCTCTTTGGCCTCCCAAAGTCCTGGGATTACAGGCATGAGCCACTGTGACCAGCCTAAAAGCCTCTTTCTACTAATCAAAATTCAACTGGCCATGGGATATTCCAAGTCTAGAATCTTTTGCCTTCCAAGATGCACACAGTTCAATTATCCATATCCATATCCCAAGTTTTATCCATATCCCAAGTTCCACAAATAGGCCACTGAAGTCTTACATGATACTTGGAAAAAAATATATTGCAAGAGAATCAAATATTTGGTGTTTTAATCACCATAATGTCTCTATGTATAACGCAATGACCCATAGGTGCTTTAAATAACTGACGACTGTCTTTATTTATGTGATGAGAATAAACAAGAGACAAATCACCCAAGAACCATCTTGTTGGTGAGAGCTCTGAGTAATAAAACAAATCCATCTATACTTTTCATCAAGGGGAATTAAAAGTAAGAACAAGGGCTTAGGTGATGCACAATGTAAGGAAATGAGCAGGACATCCTCAGTTGTCCAGTTCCTGGGAGTTTAAAAAGCGGAAACATCAATGACCTCCCGTATGCTCTGTTCTTGTCAAAATGGCCTGCAAAGAGTAGCAAAAGAGTCCGGGCGCATTCAGAAACAACAACCATATTTGTACAAGATAGTGAGATACATTTTTGAATATACCTTCTATAATTTTCAATATTTTAAACATGAAAGTAAATGCATTTTATTCAGTCATCCAATATAAAACATTGCTGGGCACGGTGGCTCACACCTGTAATCCTAGCACTTTGGGATTGAAGTGTGACTGAGTTCTAGTTCACTTTCCTGTCCTCAGCCTCCATGTGTTCAGCTCTCAAGAAGCTCTCTGAACACTGTCCTTCTGAGCTTTTATGAAGGCCTCATTACATAGGCATAACTGATTAAACTATTGGTTGATCAAATGTTCCAGAGGTTCAGACTCGTGACTAATGGGAAGAAGGGGAGCTCCTTGTGAGACTGAGACCTCAGTGTGTGACTATCTGAGGCTATCCTCTGGTAGACAGCATCAGAACTGTATTGAATTTAAACACACTGGCTGGCATCTGTTGCAGAATTAATTGAATGCTTACTCGCTGTACAGGCAGAAACCCCTACACATTTCACGGCAGTCTTTTTTTTTTTTTTCTGAGACAGGGTCTCGCTTCATCACTCAGGGTGGAGTGCAGTGACACAATCTTGGCTCACTGCAGCCTCCACCTCCTGGGTTCAAGCAATCCTCCTGTCTCAGTCTCCCAAGTAGCTGGCACATGCCACCATGCCCAACTAATTTTTGTAAGTTCAGTAGAGATGGGGTTTTGCCATCTTGGCCAGGCTGGTCTCAAACTCCTGACCTCAGGTGATCCGCCTACCTCAGCCTCCCAAAATGTTGGGATTACAGGTATGAACCACCATGCCCAGCCTGGTAATAGTAGTCTTCTTTAATGATTGTTGTAGCGTGGTGAGAACAGAAGAAAACTACTATTTTATTTTTTCCCACTATAACACAGACATCCTAATAATCTGAAAGAAAACTATTTAATGCATTTATTATTTATTTATTCATAGAAATGTTTACTCTCTCTCTCTCTCTCTCTCTCTCTTTATAAATTTTTTGTTTAGAGACAGGGTCTCATGAGTGCAGTCGGGCACAATTATAGCTCACTGCAGCCTCCATTACCTAGGCTTCAATGTTCTTCTCCCCTCAGCCTCCCAAGTAGCTGGGAGTACAGGTGTATACCACCAAGCCCAGCTTATCTTTTATTTTTTGCTGAGACAAGATCTCACTATGTTGCCCAGGCTGGTCTCGAACTCCTGAGCTCAAGTGATCCTCCCACCTTGGCTTCCCGAAGTGCTGAGATTACAGGCATGAGCCACTGCACCTGGTGGAATTTTTTTCTTGAAGTAAGAATTTGTACTTTTCCTAGAGTAAAAGAAAATGAAAAGAACAATATTCCATGAGGTCAATGCCTTAATATAACACAAAATAAGTTTTTCCAAGTGGAATAGAAATTTCTAAAACCAGATATACCATAGTTAAAAAAATACATAATAAAAATAAAAAATAACTGGAAATAACATATAAACATTCATTGTCACTAGGAAACAGTAAGTGCGAAATAAAACATAAGTTAACCATTTTCTTCCTGTGAAATAGCCAAGCACTCAAAGAAACTGGCTCTCTCTTTACTTTTGGCCAGGGGTGTTATTTTTTTCCTAAGAGGAAATTTAGTAATATGCATTAAGAGCTTTAACATATATCTTTTTTCCATATAATTGGATAAATCTACTTTTAAGAATTTATCCCCCAAAAAAAAACAAGATACAGAAAAACTGCTTTCTTAGAAATATTTATGTTGCGGTATAAAGAGTAAAATGGTTTTAAAATATACTGAAATATGTAGAAACATTCTCACAGTAAGAACTTTAAGTTAAAATCAGAAGACAAAATTCTATGTTTTACAGCCTCAAATTTTCAAAAATATTTCATGTAGTTTTAGAATAGCCTCTAAAACAAGATACCAAAAAGTTGAAAATAGTGATTTTTGTTTTGGTTTGGCACTATTGGCTATTTAAATTTTTTATTCAGATCTTTATGAACTTTCTAAATTATTCAAACATGTCAAATATTATTTCTCAAATTATAAAATTTTAAAAAAATGAAGTTCCATCTTTCTATATATTTTAATTAGGTGCTGTGCATTATATGCAATAGTGCAAAATTCTCCTGTCTTCAAATCCTTTGTGGCATTTGTCAGCCTGAGTTATCCTTTAGTATTTAAAAGAAACAGTTATATGTGTTATGCATATATAATTATATATGTATGTACATGTATATATGTACATATATATGTGCATGCTTATATACACAAATATATACACACATATATGCACATATATTTAAATTGGAGGCAAATGCCAAAATGGTATTGTGACATCAGCATCTTAATAATTCAAATGGCTATGACATCATTCATATTTCAGAATGTCATTCAGTGAGTAATTTCAAAATCACTGACATGTCAGAAATCTTTAAATTACAGCCAGAAAAAATGTGAACAAAATCAAACAAAGCAAAACAAACCAATAACCAGCATATATAAAATCAACATATATAATGGAAGTGTTATTTCATGAACGTTGTTGTTCCTAATTTTTCTATGAAATAATGTAAAGGAAGTCTCCATTAAAGTCCAAAAACCAGAACAGTCTGTGGTATAATCAAATGTTAGATGGGAAAACATTAAATTCTATACCAAATAGCAAGTAATCAATTGCAAATTTTATCTCTAAAAGAAGAAACACCTTAAATAAGATCTATAGGGGTAAAAAATTCTGCCAATATCCTTCAGAGTAGGGAGACTCCTCCAGCAATTTTTGCTGCTAATCACAGCGGCAAGTATTTTCATGATCTGCTGTTAACTTTACAGTATTTGAATTAACTTGGCTCTAACACATTCCTTAGTTTCCTACTACCAGTAGGATGAACTAGTTGGTCAGGTCGTGCTGTGTCAAAGTACTAAAGAGCTATATATACATTGCAAATGACACCTGTTTTAAACATGCTTTGTATTTTTTTCATACACAGTAGAGCAAATAAGAATTATTTGAGGCTGGGTGCGGTGGCTCAAGCCTGTAATCCCAGCACTTTGGGAGGCCGAGGCAGGTGGATCACGAGGTCAAGAGATCGAGACCATCCTGGTAAACACGGTGAAACCCAGTCTCTACTAAAAATACAAAAAATGAGCTGGGCATGGTGGCACGTGCTTGTAATCCCAGCTACTCAGGAGGCTGAGGCAGGAGAATTGCCTGAACCCAGGAGGTGGAGGTTGCGGTGAGCCGAGATCGCGCCATTGCACTCCAGCCTGGGTAACAAGAGCAAAACTCCGTCCCCCGCCCCCAAAAAAAAAAAAAAAAAAACTATTTGATATAAGAATGTGAAAGGAATAAACACATATGAATTCAAACTTGTAAATAATGACAAGAAATAATTTTGTTGAAGCATCGTTTGCTATTAAAACATTAAAACCAATTTATTTTCCTCATCTACCACTTTTTCTCTTTCCACTACATCTATAGGTAGAAATTTCAATTAGTTTGTGTTTTTTTAAATGCTTTAAGAGTAACAAATTATTTTCACTCTTTTACTCAATATGAAGATTCAAAGTGAAAATAAATTAATATACTTTTGTTTTATGTACATGTATAAACAGGATCTAGATTTTCTTCCTTTGTAAGGTAATTAATACTTATGAATTATCTAAAAGTGGAATGCATAATTATGAATAAGCACAATAATATTTCTGACCCAAAAAATTACCTGCCTGATGAATAAAAATTCATTTATGTAGTCTGTTGTATTTATTTTTGTTCATTTTAACTTTAAAGCAATTTTTAATAACTTTTATTTCAACTTCAGATATGTTTATATAGAAAGACATTTTTAAATTCTAAACATTATACATAAAAAAACAACAATTCTAATTAATTAAACAATTTAATTCTAAACATGATACATAAGTAAACATAATACATAACAAAATAACTTTTATTTCAACTTCAGATAAGTTTATATAAAAATGTCATTTTTAAATTCTAAACATGATACATAACAAAACAAAGCAAGTTAGTGTCTTCTGCTAGCTGAGTGAAAATAAGTCTAGTAATTATAATACTTGGCAAATAAATATAAATTTGTTCCAACCAGCTGTATGATTCTGCTACTGACATTAAAAAATCCAACTGGGAATAAACTACATATTTCTAAGAAATTAAAAATGTTGCAATTTTGATGAAACTGAAAAATCGAAGATGGCAAATATGTAAAAATGAAACAATTGCTTTCTTAATGTAGGTAAATTATTAAAAACTAAAAACTGACCCTCTTAAAATGTAAGATGAAGTTGGATTTTACACTCATTAACATTCATTAATGTTTTATAAGACAAACATCTTTTATTGTGCAATGTTAAAAACTTGTTAAAACTTTAATTGTACAATCAGGTTTTCAATTGCCATTCACTTATTTTCTTGCAAGTTAATAAGTTTACGCTGAATACTACAGCGAACAAATTCCTTATAGTATTACAAGAGTATTGGGATTTGCAAAAATGCCATGGATTTCCAAACTTAAACAGGATAGGCTGATGCCTAAAATAAATGTTCTCCCAAGAGCTTAAATTCTGTGCAACTAAGTAGTTAGAAAAGCGTTAGACTTCTTTCCCCATATAATAGTGTCAATTAAATTGTTTTTCTTTTTAATTTTATGCCTTGGTATGTTAAGACAGACTAAAAGAGCAAGATGAAGATGTAAATGTACACAAGGACATACGTGTACTATACTTAGCAGCAGGCTTGTGCTTGGGGGCCAGCACTGGGCCCAGGATAAATGTTAAAGGGCTACCATATGGAGCCTCAAGTACTGTAGAGCTTTTCATCCTAAATGGTACCGTGGGGCTCATAGTAACCTTCATTGCTGAAAAGGAGTCACCAGCTGGATCAAGATTTGTAACAACATTAGAAGCAAGTTTTCTAGCTGTTAGTGCTTAGGGCAAAAGATTGTAAGAAGTGAACAGCTGTGTCCTTAGAGGAAAGAGATCAACTATGTGACAAGTCTGTCACTGATGGAAGGGCTGAGACGGGTCATACAAATGAGGATCTTAAAATGTAGCTTCAAGGTCAAAAGGGAAAAATGAAAGTCAATTTTGAATACTACGAGGATTGTTCAGTTAAAGGAAACTGATGTAAAAAATAATTCTTGCAATGTGTGTTTGAAGAAAGGCAACAGCACACAATTTGATCACTATTTGATTATGATGGCATGCAATAAATTGTCAGATAGAGTCCAATCTTTGCTTCTAATGTGTGCAACCAACCACAACCTAAGTAATAAATTTGTCATTCTGACCCTAACATTATAAACTAATGTTCTTGGTATTAATATAGCTATGTGCTATATTCATAGCTTTACATAAAGGAAAGAACAATATTATGAGAATATACATCACTAAAAGCATATAGTATAAATACTATGCTATTTTCAGTGAAGATTAATACTACTACTCAATTGATAGGGGGGTAAAAAATTTAGAATAGGGTCAACAAACATACATACACCTTTAGGACAGACAACCCCATATTGATCGCATATTTTTTTTTTTCATTTTGTATTGCCAAATTCATGACCTAAAAGAAGAGCACGAAAAAAGCAAATGTAGGCAAGATAAAGGTTTAAGAGTTCCTTTGAAGCAAGTCAAAAATAACACATGAAAGACGGAGGTGGAGATGAAAGAGAGAGACGGAGCGTGTGTGCCCACATTGACTGAAGGAACTGAGAGATGCTGAAAAAGAAACAATGTGAAAGATGCAACCTCTGAATGTTAATTACTGGTATTGAGGGTCTGTGTTAAGGAAAAAAACCTGTCGTCTTGGTTTCACAAGGGGCATGGTTTCAAAGGCAAGAACTTCCCAGTGCCAGGCCTCCGTCCACCTCCCCATCCGGGAACCTAGAGTTCTTTATCTAACTTTCCTGCACGTGGGCTAGTTAGAAATTCCAGGTGAGCTTCTTTGTTCAGAAAGCCCTCCAAAAGACGTGGGAGTAGGGGCTCTGTTGTGGGCCCAAGCAACCACTGTGGGATCAGAGTCGAAGATCAATCACTCCAGAGGAAGTTTGAAAAAACTCTCATTGGTTAGGAACATGAATGAGGAGGGATTAACTTCAGGGTTAAAACCCCACTGCCCCTTACCTTTGCGGCTTTCCCTCTCTGGAATCTCCTCCCACAACAACGTGGGAGCTGTCTTTCCCTCTCTACCTGTGCGGATATCCCCTTTGGATTCCCCTCCCACGGCAGCATGGGAGCTTTCTCTCTCTCTTTGCCTAATAAATCACTTTCTGCTGAACTCTTTGGGTCCGATATTTACTTAAATGGTAAGCCAGGGCCCTTTCCCTCATCCTTGGGGCAAAGAGAGGTCAAGAACCTTGGGCACATCAAATCAGGGAGGAAGCTGAGCCCTATCCCATCCCGTGACCTGGTTACAACTTTGGTGAGCCAGCTAGAAGACTTCAGAGCGGTGAGTATATCAGACCCCTCTCACTTGCTAAAATCTATCCTACTTACTTCTTTTAAAACTGTTAAGGAGAAACCCTGGGTGCAGAGGCCACTGGGCCTGCCCCAGGTGGCAGAAGTGGCGGCCTGGCATGCTCAGTGCTGCCCATGCCCTGGGAATGGCTGCACCACGGCACTTCAGGAACAGAGGCTCTGGGGCAGGTGTGGCTGGGCTGGAGGCTCATGGTAGCCTTTGCAGGCCCTGCCCACTTTTAAATAGCACAGTGGCCAAGCTTAAAGGTACAGGCGACGGCTTTCTCCAAACTAGTTCCCTTTTCTTGCTGTTTCTTGTTTCTCTGGGCCGAATCACCATACTGGCATAGATCAGCAGGGAGGGCCGAACACAGGCACATGGACTCAGCAGCTGCCATAGTGGACAGCAGCATCGTGGGGGGCGCATGGCGTTGGTGTTATCAGCACCAGGGACCCATGCCCATGGTGCCTGTGTTAATTGAACTCTTGCTAGGGAATATTGGCATCCCTTGCCCAAGCCTCACTGGTCTAGGTTTTAAGGACACGCCAGTATAAGGCCACTGATCTGGGCAGTCCCCATGATCTTATGGTGGCCAATGAGGACATTTAGACAGTGAGTGTGTGTCCATGACGTCGGTAAGCCTGATTAAACCTGGCACATGGGGGATGGGGCCCAGAAGATGGTCATGCATCTTGAGCCAAGGAAATTGCAAGGTGTTATAGCTGGGGGACGCCCCAAGCCTAGCAGTTGCAATAAATAACCAGGGATGCAGGCATCCCTGTGTGCATTTTCAGATGGATGCTACTCTTCGCAAGGCAAAATCACCCTTAAAGTTTATCCTGGATAACTGGAACCAATTTGACACATGATCTTTGAAGAAGAAGCGGCTCATTTTTCTCTGTCAAACAGCATGGCCGTGACACCCTCTGCTGAGTGGAGAAACCTGGCCTCCTAAGGGAAGTATAAATTACCACACCATTGTACAATTAGATCTGTTCTGTTAAGAGCGAAGGTAAATGGATTGCGGTCCCCTTATGTGCAAATTTTCTTTCCTGTAAGGAATAATCCTCAGTTATGTAAGGCCTGTACTCTATACCCTACTGGCCTCTCCTCAGGACTACCCCCACATTTAGGACTCCCTGTAGCTCCTGTCTCCACCAATGCTGACCAGATCTCCTAAGCTCCTGACACCCAGGAGGAATTAGGGAAGGCCAAAGGGGCATAGGCACCTCAAGCTACTAGGGTGCCCCAACCCTACCCCCTACAGGCAGTGGGAGGAGGATTTTGTCCCACCAATGTGCACACTCCCTTTTCACTTTCTGACTTAAAGCAAATCAAGGCAGACAGGAAAATTTTCAGATGACCCAGACAAGTACATAGATGTTCTGCAAGGCCTGGGTCAGCCCTTTGAATTGGATTGGAAACATAACATATTATTGCTTAGTCAGACTCTAACCAGCAATGAGAGTCTAGCAGTGGCCCAAGAATTTGGGGACACCTGGTACCTTAGTCAAGTACATGACCAAATGACACCAGAAGAGAAGCATAGATTTCCTACAGGTAGACAAGCAGTCCCTAGCATGGACACTTGCTGGGATCCTGACTCAGAATAGGGGGACTGGAGTCATAGGCACCTATTAACCTCAGTTCTTGAGGGATTAAGGTGAACTAGGAAGAAGCCCATGAAGTATGCAATGTTATCCACCATAACTCAGGGAAAGGGAAAAAACCCAACAGCCTTCCTTGAGCGGTTACAGGAGGCCTTAAGAAAGTATAGCCCCCAGTCAACAGACTCTATCGAGGGTCAGTTAATATTAAAGGATAAATTTATTATGCAGACATTAGGCGGAAGCTCCAGAAAATGGTCCTGGGGCCAGAACAGAACCTAGAATCATTACTAAACTTAGTAACCTCCGTGTTCTATAATAGAGACCAGGAGGAACAGGCTGAAAGGAGCAGGAGAGACCAGAGAAAAGCCGCAGCTCTAGTCATGGCCTTCAGGCAAGCAGACTCAGAGGGCTCAGAGGAGAGAAAGGCTTGTGTTAGCTGCCAATGTGGCAGAGCTTGCTACTACTGCAGCCTAACTGGACACTTTATAGAGATTTCCCCAAGAGGAATAGACCACCTCCTCATCCTTGCCTGCTGTGCCAAGGGGATCACTGGAAAACACACTCTCCCAGGGAATGAAGGCTCCCAGGACCTGAGGTGGCTAACCAGATGACCCAACAGCAGGACTGAGGGTTTCTAGGGCAAGTGCCAGCACAAGGCATCACCCTCACCAAGCCCCGGCTAAAGCTAGCCATAGAGGGCCAGGAGGTCAATCTCCTCCTGGACACTGACTAGCACGGCCTTCTTCGTTTTACTTTCCTGTCCTGGACAGTTGTCCTCCAAGTCTGTAACTGTCCAAGAAGTCCTAGAACAAGCAGTCTCCCAATATTTCTCCCAGCCCCTAAGCTGTAAATGGGAGATATGCTCTTCTCCCATGCCTTCCTCATCATGCCAGAAATTCCCACTCCCTTACCAGGGCGGGACCTGTTAGCCAGAGCACGAGCCATTGTCTATATGAACATCGTCAGGGAGGAAATCCCTCTCTGCTGCCCATTATTTCAAGACGGGGTTAATCCGGAGGTTTGGGCAATGGATGGACAATTGGGACCGGCAAAGAATGCATGCCCAATTAGAATAAGGCTAAAGGATCCCACCTTTAGACTTATTTTTTAGACTTTAGACTTTGTAGGCAAGAGGTAAAATACCTAGGCCTTATCTTGTCTAAAGGCACTCGGGCCCTTGATAAAGAATGTCTCCAACCCATACTGGCTTTCCACCATCCAAATACCTTAAAACAGGACCTAGGACTCAAAGCCAAAAAAGGGCTATGGAATATTGTAATGAACTTAAAAGCTCAGGGTCTAGTAAAGTCCTGTAACAGCCCTTGTATACTCCAATTTTAGGCGTACAGAAACCTAATGGACAATGGAGGCTTGTGCAGAAGCTCAGGCTTATTAATGATGCTGTGATCCCTTTATACCCAGCTGTACCCAACACTTACACCTTGCTCCTCAAATACCTGGAAAGGCAGCATGATTGACAGTCCTGGATCTTAAGGATACCTTTTTCTGTGTTCTATTACATCCTGACTCCCAGTTTCTGTTCGTCTTTAAAGACCCTTTAGACCAGAATTCTCAGCTTACCTGGACAGTGTTACGCCAGTGCTTTTGAGATAGCCCCCACCTATTTAGCCAGGCTCTAGCTCAGGACCTTAGTTATTTTTCATATCCAGGTACCCTGGTTCTTCAATATATGAGTAACTAACTTTTAACTGCAGACCCAGAAACCCGGTGTCAGCAGGCCTCCCAAACTCTCTTGCTGCTGTGAATATAAGGTTTCCAAACCAAAAGCCCAACTTTGTAGGCAAGAGGTAAAATACCTAGGCCTTATCTTGTCTAAAGGCACTCGGGCCCTTGATAAAGAATGTCTCCAACCCATGATGTCCTTCCCTGGCCAAAGACCTTAAAACAGATTCAGGGATTTTTTGCAATAACTGGTTTCTGCCGGTTGTGAATTCCGAGATATGGTGAAATAGCAAAACCTCAATATACTATGATTAAGGAAACCCAGAAGGCTAACACCTGTCTAATACAATGGGACCCTATAGCTGAGGCAGCCTTTCAGACCCTGAAGCAGGCACCACTGCAGGCTCAAGCTCTAAGCTTTCCTACAGGGAACAGCTGCTCCCTATGTGTTACGGAAAAGTCAGGGGTGGTACTGGGGGTTCTCACCCAGACTCAGCGGACCACGCCACAACCGGTGGCGTACCTAAGTAAGGAAATTGATGCAGTAGCCAAAGGCTGGCCACACTGCTTGCAGGTCATAGCCGCAGTGGCTATACTGGTCTCAGAAGCTGTTAAAATGGTGCAAGGGAAAGTTCTAACTGTATGGACTTCACATGATGTAGCTGGAATTCTGGCCTCTAAAGGAGGCTTATGGCTGTCCAACAATCCTTACTCAAATATCAGGCCTCAATGCTCGAAGGGCTGTACTTCAACTGCACACATGGGCAGCCCTCAATCCAGCTACTTCTCTTCCTGTGGAAGGGGCAGACAAAGAACATGAATGTCAGCAGAGTGTAGCCCAGAACTATGTAGAGCAAGAGGATCTCTTAGAAAATCCTTTAACCAATCCTGACCTTAACTTATACACTGATGGAAGCTCATTTATGGAAAATGGAGTTCAAATGACAGGATATGTAGTAGTCAGCGATCGAACAGTGTTTGAAAGTAATTCTCTTCCTCCTGTAAGTAGTGCCCAGCTGGCAGAACTAGTAGCCCTTACTCTAGCTCTAAAATTAGAAAAAGAAAAGAGAATAAACATTTACACAGATTCCAAATATGCCTCTGGTTGCTCATGCTGCCATATGGAAGGAAAGAGAGTTGTTAACCTTGGCAGGAACTCCCATTTGGTGCCATAAGAAAATTTTAGACTTATGACAAGCTGTCCAAGAACCCAAAGAGGTAGCAGTCTCACACTGCCCAGGTCACCAGGAAGGAGATAAGAAGGAAGCAGAGGGCAATCACCCAGCTAACCTAAAGCCAAAAAGGGCAGCTAGACAAGAATTTATAGAAACACATTTAATATGAAAAAACCCTCTCCATGGAACTTAACCTCAATACTCATCAGAAGAGGTAGAGTGGGCAATCTCCCAGGGATATGATCTTCTTCCTTCAGGATGGCTAGCTACTAAGGAGGGAAAAGTACTCCTACCTGCTGCCAGCCAGTGGAAAGTACTTAAAACCCTGCATCAAACCTTCCATATAGGTATAGAAAATGCACATCGGATGGCCAAATCTATATATACAGAAAAAAGTCTCTTCAAGACTATCCAACAAATAGTCAAAGGATGCGAAATAGGCCAGAAAAACAATCCTCTGGCACGTCGCAAAGCTCCTCCTGGGGAACAGCGAACTGATCATTACCCAGGTGAGGACTGGCAAATGGACTTCACCCATATGCCCAAGTGTCGGGGATATCAATGTCGGTTAGTAAGTGTGGATACCTACACAAACCGGGTTCAGGCTTTCCCTGTAGAACAGAGAAAGCCCAAGAAGTAAGAAAAGTCCTGACTAATAAAATAATCCCTAGATTCAGACTCCCTTGCTGTCTTCAAAGCGATAATGGCCCTGCTTTCAAAGCTGCAGTGACCCAAGGCATTTCCAGGGCGTTAGGAATACAGTGTCATCCCAATGTGCTTGGAGACCTCAGTCCTCAGGGAAAGTGGAAAAAATGAATAAAATTCTTAGGAGAAACCAAAAGAAACTGGCACAGGAACCCCACCACCCGTGGCCTTCTCTATTACCAATAGCACTCTTAAGGGCTCAAAACTCTCCTCAGAAAATAGGACTCAGCCCCTATGAGATGCTTTGTGGATGGCTCTTTCTTACTAATGATCTTGTATTAGGCAAGGAAACAGCAAATCTAATAAAAGATATAACCTCCTTGGCCAAATACCAATCGGCTCTTAGGACCTTACCTGAAGCACATCCTAGGGAAAAAGGGAAAGAGTTATTCTGCCCGCCCTCTCTAGGCCCATCTTGGGAAGGACCGTTTTCAGTTATTCTGTCTACTCTGACAGCAGTTAACGTGCTGGGAGTTGATTCCTGGATTCATCACACTTGGCTGAAGTCTTGGACACACCCTGAAGAAAACTATAGGCCCTCCTCTTCACAGCCTGAAGTTCCAGGAGACTACTCTTCATACACCTGCAAGCCGTTAGAGGATCTACGTTTGCTCTTCCGACAAGATCCCCAGGAAATTAACTACTCATAAGTCTAATTTACATCCTGGCATTAACGGGACTATCACTCTTAACTTTGCTATTTGCAACAGATCTCTCGAACTCCCGTTATTCCTTTCATTGGTGGTGGTGGGGATGCAAAATAATAGGAGAACTTGGTACTGGCATACTCAGTTACTATAAGCTATCTCAGGAGTTAAACAGTAACATGAAAAGATTGCCAATTATCTCTGTAAGGGCAGCTCACGCTGCAGAAGCAACTTAACTCTTTAGCTGCCGTAGCTCTTCAAAATGGAAAAGCCCTAAATCTGCTAACAGCAGACAGAGAAGGAACCTGTCTCTTTTTAGGAAAAGGATGCTGCTACTCTGTAAAACCAATTGAATATTGTCTTAAAACAAAAGTTTAGGAACTCAGGGATCAATCAAACACATGCCTAAAAGCTCCCAAAAAACAGTATCATGTAGCTTAACAACTGACTGTCGTGGGTCTACCCTCTCCTAGGCTGTTTATAACCAATCTATGATTTCTGGCCTTTGGGCCTCTCATCTTTACCCTTCTTGTCAAATTCGTTTCTTCTAGAATTAAAGTCAAAGACCACAAACGATCCTGCAAATGGAACCCCAGATGTCCTTGGTTCATGAGTTCTATCATGGACCTCTAGACCAACCTGCACCCCTAGAAGACTACCCTCTGGAGGAAACCTCAACTGCAGGGACCCTTCTATGCCCCAATTCAACAGGAAGTAGTTAAAAAGTGATCGACACCAATGTCCCAACAGCAGTTGGACTTTCCTGTTCAGAGCAGGGACTGAGGGACTATGTTAAAGAAAATTCTGTCTTCCTGGGTCCACAAGAGGAACGGTTTCAAAAGCAAAAACCTCCCAGTGCCATGCAGTCATCCACCTCCCATCTGGGAACCTAGCATTCTTTGTCTAACTTTCCCATGGGCGGGCTAGGTAGAAATTCCAGGTGAGCTTCCTTTGTTCAAAAAGTCCGCCAAAAGCCTTGGAGGAGGGGCTCTGTTGTTGGCCCAAACATCCAGTCCGGGATCAGAGTCGAAGATCAATGACTCCAGAGGAAGTTTGAAAAAACTCCTCTCATTGGACAGGAAAATGAATGAGGAGTTAAAACCCCACTGCCTCTTACCTGTGTGGATTTTCCTCTCTGGAATCCCCTCCCACAGCAATGTGGGAGCTATCTTTCTCTCTCGACCTCTGCTGATATCTCCTTCAGATTCCCCTTCCACGGCAGTGTGGAACCTTTCTCTGTCTCTCTCTCTCTCTCTTTCTCTCTCTCTGCCTAATAAATTGCTTTCTGCTAAACACTTTGGGTCTGATATTTATAAACAGTAAGGTCACCATGTCCCCAGTACTTTCTCTCCCATTCTTGGTGCAAAGGGAGGCCAGGAACCTCGGGCACATCAAATCAGGGAGGAAGTTAACCTCAACCCATCCCATGACCAGGTTATAGTATTACACTTTTTGTCAATTTTCTCTTATAAGACATTCATTAGCAACAAGTATACAAGTATGCTATAACAGATCTTCTTAAATCATCTTGTTTTTTTTTTTTCAAGGAGAACACTATATACCCCTGCATTAAGCAGGCATTATTTTCTGTGGCAAAATGTTCCATCAGTATTGATGCGGTGCTCTGAGTATCGATGTTGTTGGCATTCAGTAAATGCTCAATAGTAGTAATAATACCACAGATAACATGCAGTTTAAGGAACAAAATTGGCCGTTATATATTTTTCTCTTTCTCCAAGAAGAAAATGTCTTCCTCGCCCTTTTTTACCTGATGTTCTGTGAACATTTTTCCATTAGTAGGAGGGTAGCTCTACTGTGGTGAATGCTCCTGCTGCATTCAGTAAGATAAAAAATAGGCCAGGTGAAAGTCACTTGAGTTGTATTCATGGAGAAAAATGTTATAGGTTCTCAAAACATTTTACTCATAATGTCTAATGTAGACAGGTTTTGTTTTGTTTTTTTTTTGAGATTTTCTAAAATCCTTGATGCTATATGGAGTATCTGTTACATTCAATCAAGTGGCTGATTTAAGATTGCTAAGAGAATTGGAGCCAGACAAATTATATGAAGTAAGAGTATTCCCTAAATGAATACAGATTAAGGATAATGCAATATATATTCATTGGCAATTTTTTACTTTTTATAAAATTAGCCTAATGGTTGTCAAATAGGCATCTAAGAAATTGAATATATTATATGCAAAAATTAATTAGTGATAACATTAAAGCAATCATATGGAATAATAAAATGAATACAAGAGTAAATTTATGCTTTTTCAAATTATACTTGGAACTTACATACAGAAAAACAAATTGGTTGTATAGTATGTATATAACTATGATAGAATATTTAAAAGTTTCTTAAATTATGTATATGGTTGTTGAATCAACTTATTTGACTTTTTGCGAAGTTGTGTCAAGTTCTTTCACAGTCTTCTAAGAGAATTTATCCGTAATTATCATTACTATCGTTGTTAAACTTTAACAAATTATAGAGGACAATATTTGTATGCCTGATTTTTTTAAGAATCTGACACATTCTTAGACATATTTGTATCTGTTTGATTTTCTTCTTAGAGTTCTCCATCTCTTGTGATTTCCTTCTTGGAGTTCTCTGCCTCTTGTGATTACTTGCTTGATTTTCTCATATTCAAAGCCCGAAGAATTCCCATGGGTATTCAAAACACATGATAAAGGGCAGTGATAACACAAGGCTCAGCCCCTGTTTATGGGACTCCATGATCTACTGCAGGGGTTAAAAACAACAGCTCCCAAGGACAAACTTAGGCTTCTGTTTTGGTAAGTAAAGTTTAATGGAACCATAGCCATACTCATTCATTTACATATTGCCAGTGGCTGCTTCCTCACCACAAGGGCAGAACTGTGTCAATGGGACAGATACCTTCTGTCTGCAAAGTCTAAAATATTTACTATTTGGTCCTTTATAGTTTTATGACTCTTGATTTATTGTCATCAAGTAGCTCAATCATTGTAAATTTTACTCCACATAATCCTCCCAGTATTTTTTAAAATTTTTCTTTCTCCCTAGAAAACACCTAGATCTAACCACCTTATTATTTAATAACTAACTAGATGGGCTTTAAACAAGTTTTCATTTGAGGAGACTTTTTTTAAAGGCCCTAAATAATATTTACATTTGAATGACTTTCAGAGATAACCGACAAATTGACTTATTAACTCTAAATAATATTTTTAAATGATAATAGCAAAGATGTGCATAGCACTTACTAAGTGCCAATTATAGTCCAATATATAATGATCTTATTAATGTATTTAATCTTCACCACAACCCCTTGGAGAGAAGTGTCATTGTCATCATCTGCTTTTGGGCAAAGAGGAAATTTAGGCCCAGCATTTAAATATTTTACCCAAAGTAACACAGCTAAATGGGAGGCAGAAATGGAATTGGAACCCAGGCCAGCTGATACTCAGTAGGCTCTCTGGCCTCAGCACACATTTTTTGGCCTATTGATATGCTTTACCCTTCAATGAACACTATCACTCCCTTGAAAATATAACTGCAGTGAGGGAGCAGGGGTGTCCCAAGGATGCTTTCAGTTTACCCAATCCGATGTTTTCATTGAAGTGCCCAGGTCCTTGACCTCTTACCCCAGGAATGGGGAAGGGGTCCTGGGGGCACGATGAGCTTACCATTCAAATAAATATCACAGACCCAAAGAGTTCAGCAAAGAGCAATTTATTAGGCAGAGAGAGAGAGAGAGATCCCATGCTGCCATGGGAGGAGATCCAAGAGAGGAATCCACACAGGTAAGGGGCAGGGGGATTTTAATCCCAGAGTTATTCCCACCCCATTCATGTTCTTGTTCAATGAGAGGAGTTACTTTAAACTTCCGCTGGAGTGACTGATCTTTGACTTCCATATTGGATTGGCTGCTAGATCTGCAACAGAGGCCCTTCCTCCCAGAGCTTTTCATGGGCTTTTTGAACAAAGAGGCTTACCTGAAATTTCTACCTAGCCCATGCTCAGGAAAGTCAGGCAAAGAACTTTATGCTCCCAAATAGGGGCATGGATGGAGGCATGGTGCTGGGAAAATCTTGCTTTTGAAACCATGCCCCTTGTGGACTTGGTTTTCCTTAACACAGTCCCTCAAAAGGACCACTCTCCCTTTCTTCTTTCTTCTTCTTTCAAGAGGCAGAGTTTCACTCTGTCACCCTTGTTCAAGTGCAGTGGCCTGATCGTAGCTCAGTGTAACCTTTATGTCCTGTGCTCCAGAGATCCTTCCACCTCAAGTATCTAGCTTTACTGGAGTGTGCCATAATGCCTGGCTAATTTTTCAAATTTTTTGTAGAGACAGTATGTAGTTTTCTTTTTCTAGCTGTCCTTAAACTACTGGTGTCAAGCCATCCTTTCACCTCAGCCTCCCAGAGGGCTGGGATTACAGGCCTGAGCCACTGCCTGTACCTTTTGTTCTCCCATATTACCATAAAGCTTTAATATAAGCTAGGTAAGACATTAAGAGTTCGAGAGATTTTCATCTAATATAGGGAGATAGCCTATAGCTTTACCTTCTAGTGCTTAGCAATTTGATGAAAACATTAAAAGAGCACTTGAATGTGGCAAAGTAGGAGGAAAAGATTGGTGATGCTTTGGTCCTTATGTAACAAAGAATTGAAATTGACAATGATATTAAATATTTTCCAAATAGCAAAGAATTATTTTTTTGAGATATAAATGGGGCATTGAAGTTTTTTCCATCAAAAATCTTACTAGCAAATGTTATAAATAAAATAATTTACTTTACATGCAATTTGCAGATGAGGCATACATAGAAAAAATGAGCAAACCTATAGGAATAGATAACAGAATCAAATTTACTTTGATGATGGCCAACAAAATCAAATAAGAAAGAACAAATCTACTAAACTATAGAAATTAAGTCATCACTGAAAAAATCCCCTAAATCTTGAAAGAAAATACATTATTCAGACATTATTATTCATTGGCATAATACTTAGACCAGCTTGGAAAAGTGACCTTCTTTCTAATTTTAGAGTAAGTTATATCATTTACTTTAATAAGTAAAATAGTTGGGGAGACATTATGTAAGATGTCAATGTCAGTAAGACATCTTGAGAATTCTCTAGCCTAGTATCAGTTATTCTTCCTATTGGCAAGAATGGACCTAAACTACTCTAAATATGTAAAATTATCTCACTTTTAAATGCACCTAATTAATTTTAATTTATAAACATTTCTTCATAATTCATTGTCTGAGAATCTCTTTTTACTTAGTCTTTGACTCACAAAAATAAAATATCACAACCTTTTCCTAGGAAATTATCTAAAGAACTAAATGGAAACCAATAATTAATGTTTCTTTTGTGAAACTAAGCTCTGAAAGGAGCTGAACTGTTCTTGTCTGATATGACAAGTACTCAATTTTATCCTATATCACTGTATAGTCATCTTGAAAATGAGAAATGCTAATTCGAACATTATTGCATTTTACATTTAATGAAAAATATTGGCTAGGTAGACCAACTCTGAAGCAAAAAAAAATTCTGCAAGATTAAAATTTTGTTACAATAGTTGTTTTTATAATATGCATTCAAAAACACTGAAGCATTCACATCTGCTGGAGGATAAATCTGTTTAAAGAGGTTTAAAGTACAACCACTAACCACTAAGCTGGCCTTTGTCGGCATGCCCTTGACATCTGAATGAGTCTATTCTCTGTGTGGTGAGGGGTCAACACAATAAAATGGCTGTCATTGAATCATCAAGTGGTTTGGGAAAATACTACCAAAATGCTGTTGGGGTGTTCTAGCACTGATCTGTGCAGAGGTCACTTTCTTCACTTGAGCTACCTATGAAATTTCATGTTCAACAAGACACAAGGCATAGTTAACAAACCCAGAGACAGTAAATATTGAAGCAACTTTCCTTGGCCAGTGCTTTGTATTTAATGTCAGTCTTCTCCAGGAGGATTGTTAGATCTGTTTTAGAACTAGGGAAAGAATGTGAACTTGACATCTTTGGATGGATGGGAATTTCCTGTCTTAAATCCCACCCTGATTCAATCACAGGAACGTTATTATGTTCATTATTTGTTATTTTCATTGCTGTTCTTGTTTAAAATTGGATCATTTGTAAGATTTCCAAATCATAAAATCTTGAAGAAAGAGATCAATCACCAAAAAACAGACCAAAAAGCCACTGTAATAAAGAAATGTCTATTATTGAGACTATCTTAACATTTCATATGGTTATATGCTAAATAAGCTTTTTACATTATAAAGTTGTTTGACACAATAGGGTAACTTTTAAAACAAAATATACCTTCAAAGACTCGTTTTAAAAATTAGGCAGAGTGTAATACAAACCACATGTAATTTCAGAAATCTGAATCATAGTTATTTTCTCCTAAAATAATTATTAAATTTATGATTTTTATAAAATACCTCACTTAAATATTACTCTGGGTATGAAAACACATGTATTACAGATTAAAAAATACTGAAGACAATCTCTAAAATATATCCTGTAGAATAGACTTACTAACCAAAAATTATAGATAGTACACATTGGCCTGTTTTTACCAAAAAGTGAGGTAGATTAATTGGGTATACTCATAAAGAATGATTTGCAAATAATCCCTAATAAGATTCTCAAATTCCAAGTATATGTAAATCAAGTGCATGATTCTTTGGAAGCCAGCACAGTTTCCACAGGGCAGAACGCACTTTTTCCAGCATGCTTTGATATACTTTTAAGCAAGAAGAGCTCTCATAGGGATATAAGATATTTAAATCAAGTTCTGATCTCTTCCTGAATCTAATATCTTATTTTGGCTTTCTACTCAACATGGCTCTGTATTCACTATTTTTAAAAACATTTTTAATTATTATAGGCACTTATTAGGTATATATAATCATCGAGTACACATGGTTTTCTGATACAGGCATACAATGTGTAATAATCACATTAGAGTAATTGGGGTGTCTCTGTCTTCATTCTTAAGTTCAGTGTTATAGTTATAAGTAAACAAAATATCTCTTCACTAATTTGGTCCTGTTAAAGTGTACTAAATATGGCCCGAGAAGGACTCCATACTTCTATATCTGAGTCCTTGTGGATGAACTAGTGTCTAAATTAATAGGTAGACAAGATTGAAAACCCAACTTAGGAGTATGTGCCTATAACAATAGCTGAGTCTTGGCCAATCCCAGCAGCCACACTTCAACCACTCATACACTGCTGAGTGTTCAAACTGTGTTCACATAAGGCAAATACCATCCTGTAATCAATCTAGCTGTTTCTGTACTTCACTTCCAATTTCTGTATGTCACTTTACTCTTTTTGGCTATAAATTTGTTTTGACCATGAGGCACCCCTGGAGTCTCTCTGATCTGCAGTGATTCTGGGGCTGCCTGATCTGCAAATTGTTCATTGCTCAGTTAAACTCCTTTAAATTTAATTTAGCTGAGTTTTTCTTTTAACAGATGGTGTCAGAAGTGGGATCTGAAGTAGAGCTTCTAGCAACCCGCAGGAGTGCTGCATGAACAAGCAAGGTACCTTCTGGATCCACTTGTGTCATTTGATCTCTCAGAGTAGTCAGGGATTATGATAACTTCTTTCTCAGATTTCAGAGCTCCACGGATTTGTGTTTTGAGCTCTCCAAGTTTCTTTGAGCAAATTTCTGTTCCAAACTGGGTTTGGAAGTCACAACAAAAAGTGGACTGGGAGTAATTAACTGGCTTGGATCCAGTTAGAGGTCTCTTACATCTGACTGGGTTAGAAAGAAACTGGTAGTAAGTTGTAATATTGCAGAGGTTGTAAAATTTGAAAATTCACAGGGATGTTTGTGTTCTACCTTTTTGTTGCATTTTTCCTGTGCACTTAAGTATGGGAAAAAAAAATTATTGGCTAAGTTAATCAAGAGAACCTGAAAGTAAAGCCAATGTTTTAAGTCGGAATGGGATTCTTAATTTCTGGAAGGCTGTTTCCTTCAGCTTATACATTAGGCCCAGGAGGCAGCAAAGTCTTACAGAGATGGCAAAATGTTACTAAAGATGACTTAGAGTGGAACATTCCAAATGAAAAACAGTGCTTTAAAGTGTACTTAAAAAAATAATGGGACTCCCAGATTAGTCTCATCTAGGGATGCCAATTGATATGTAAGAGGTTCTAAAAAGATTCCAGTATTTTTATTTAAAACACACATATTTAGCTCTGGCTGGAATGGAAAATATTAGAATTCAGGTCTCCCATTCAACTGGTTGGATGGCAACTTGCAAAATTGAGAGGAGTTTGCCTGTACGATTTTCCTTTGTGTTGTGGCTTGGTCTCCAGGGCAATGGTGTGGCAAGCTAGGCCCCTAGGGTCACTCACGTAAAGAGAACCCAGAAACCTGGCATCCCAGCAAAAAAGGTAAGAAGTTCTTACCAGTCAGACTTTTGGTTGCTCTCTCTGTGTGCAAACCAGTTGAATGAATAGTAAAAATCATTGTTTATATCTTCTGTAAACTGTTGATTAATGGAAACAAAAGATTTGGGAGGCTAACCTTAAGCTGTAGCAAATCTTGTATGCTTTGTGTGTCTTTCTGTATTGTTCTGTCATAAAGAGGGGGATACCTTAGGATAGAACACAGGTTTAGAACCTCATAAACTCACTGTTCAAGATGGCCCAGGAAACTGGTCTGTTATGTCCTTGAGAGCTTGACCTTATAACCACGTGGCAGTACTTTCTTTTGGTCTCTGCCATCACAGTGGCAGCCCAGGTTTAGGGTTCAATTCCCCACTTAGGGAATGAGTACTTTCTTGTTTGATATCTGCATAACTTTTACAATTTGTTGATTCTCTTCCACATTATGAATCGTCTTGAATTTTCCTTCCTCTGAGCATTTGTGAGGTTACCTATGGTAATGTTCAAAAGAAATATTGGCTGTTTGGCCTGGTTAAAGTCAGGTAGTAAGAGATTTAAAAGGACTTCTAAAGTGCTATGGTTAAAAGTCAAATTAATTAAAAGTGGATCTCCAAGGTATAGGTATAATTAAAAGGCTTTTGTTTTTACTTATTAGATCTTGTTTTTTTGGAAAAATGTTTTTGCTTAGTTGACTGAATTATTTTTCTCCATTTTGTCTTGCCACACTTAATGCACACAAGAGTCCCTAAGATAACTTCTGAGAGCCTGGGACTCCTTGGGAGAAACAGAGGAGGCACTCCAGACCCCATTTTGGGAAAAACCTTTGTTTTCCTCATGAAACCCCAGGAACTGAAAGTGAATAGACCCTGCTCAAAGTCTAAGGCTCTGTTCTCTTTTGCATTTTGTTATCTGACATTTTTGACTTTGGGGAGTATCAGAGATTGCTTTGCATTATGAGAGAGCTTCAGTGTGCAGTAACTAGATAAGAAACATACTTTTAGGGATGGACTAATTGCAAAATGGACTGATTGGCTTTGGGTTGCCATGCAATAAAATGCACAGTAAAAGTGTTGCACTGTCTTCTCCCATGCATCTCTTTTGGGTATCCCAGATATGATCTAAAAATTAGAACCTTAATTATGGAGATCTGTTTTTGTCTTCATGCTGTGCCTGCCCATTAGGCCATAAAAACTGCATGCTTTAAAGGGAAACTTAGAAACTGGCTAATGAAAAGTCTTACAACTGACTGGATCTTCTGTCTGTGTAGATATGTATGTGTTGTATGTGTAATGTTTATATAAATGAGGTCTAATTAATTAGCTTAAAGAAAAATAAGTGTTTAGATCAAATATTTTGAAAGAAACATATAAAAAAAACCTGTAATGCCGTTTAGTTCACATGACTTTAGTATTCTCTGGGAAATAAAAAGTTTTAAAGATTATCGGCAAAAATAAAGACATTTGGTTGAAATTATCCAGGTCAGATATTAAGTTTACTAAATGCTCTAAGGTCATAAATGGCTTTGACTTTTGAAAATTTTTCCCTTTACCTATTTTGGAGCATTATATTCTAGATAAGGCCTGGGGATGCATGGAAAGCTATAACCCCATCTGTGGAGGAAAAAGTCAGACCTTATCTAGTGTCCTATGCTCCACACTTAGTTTATAATTTAAAAATTACCAATATTTTTCACCAAAATTAAAAATTACTAACATTTACCATTATAACATGTAATTTGGACTACTGAAAAAACAGCTTTACCTACAAGGTATGTAAGGAAAGTAAAATGTGTTTTTAGTAAAAGATTATACAAAGGCATGGAAATGTGGATTTTCTTTCCTGAGTTTAGAGGGTTAAATGATTGTTCTAAGTGAGATAGGAAAAATCTAAACATTTGAACAAATTGTAAATGGTTTACAATATTAATTGTAAAAGAAATTCTGTGAACATTGGTTAAAGTTAAAGTGATATTATTCAGTTTTACTGTAAATTGAATATTAAAATAAAAGCACAAGGCCTAATGTGCTGATCTGCTATTTCACAAAAAATTATAAAGGGTTATAAAAGGCTTATAAGAATTTCACCTTACGGTCAAATTGATTAAGATTGAATCAATTTGTCCTACAAGGTTTTATTAATAATTGCAGTGACATTAATAGTAGGCTAACACAAAGATGAAATTTGATGTTCTCCCTTGAACAAGGTTTTCATGTACCATTACAAGGTAATGAAATATTTTTGTTTCCCTTTTTAATAGACTACCAAAAAAGAATGCAAAGACAAGAGACAGATTGTTTGGTAAGATAAGTCTTTCATTTATCAATGAGTAAAGATTTTTGCCTTTTTAAAAATTTTTGAGTCATGATTTGACTTATGGTGACCTGGAATTGTATTTCATAATATCAAGTGTTTTAAACCCTTAACATATTTGATAGGCTTCCCAAAATCAAATTTCAGCTTCAAAATTTTCCTTCCTGACTTCTAACTTTGGGATCCTACAGAGGGACCCTGAAGCATCCAAAAGAGTGGTACACAGGACTATTTGACCTGTTAAGTTACATGGGAAGCATTGTCAAAATAAAAAATAATGTTTAACCTTCTTCAGATTATATTTTAGTGTAGATCATCAATATGTTCCAAAATTGTGTGAGATTTCTAAAATTCTAATATGCATGAGTATATGCTATCAATCACAATTATGGTTATTAAGTTATTGTAGACCACAAAAATAACTAAATTTCTTTTTCAATTGTGTCTTTAACTGCAACTATTTAAAGTCATTTCACAGTTCATTGCTTAATGCTGTTGCAATTTCTGAAAACTTCACAAGCATGCAAAATGCTGGAATATGGTGTTTTGTAGGAGGCTTTAAAGTATGGAAAGAACCCTGAAAAACACTCTTGAATACAAGTTTCTGATAATTTTGGAATTATGTCATTTGAGCTGGGTAAGAATTCCTGGAACTTTAATGAAAGGACTGACTAGGTTATAAAACTGCTAACTCAAGTAGAATGAAAATTAATTAAATACTAAGAAAATACTTTGCCAGATTTTCATGCTAAATCAGCTGATACTGAAATTGTTTAGATATACAATTTCAATTAACTCCATGGTCTAAGTCAAATTACCTATAATAACCCATCAGTTATTATAGCTATGCACCTAAATTGGAAAAATAACTGGTATTCAAGAGGACATAAGTCCAGTGTTAAGCATGGATTTATGGAGAACCAGGGCAGCTGCCTGGTGCTTCCTGAGTCCTTAAAACTTTTGTTATTAAAGGTTCTGTATTCCATGACTCATCATGGAAAAGATAAAATTATCTGAATTAAATATATATTGATGTACTGATTTCTAAATTGTTAAAACAGTTTATGATCAATGTTTAGTTTGTCAGACCCATATTCCTGGGAAGGCAATACAAAATTCAGGCACATTTGGCTACCTTATGGGCCATTTAAACATTTACAGAGGAATTTCATTCAATTGTCATTTTCAATATATTTTTTTTCTGGTTATATAAACGCTTTACCATGCAAGAGGGCTGATGTTATAACATTAAATTATTGTGCTACAGTATTTTTCATCAGGTAAAGAAAGCTTTTTATGGTTCGCTGATTGCTGACAATCAACCCCTTCACAATTTAGAACCTGAAGATTGGATCTTCTGAGAACATCAGGGAAAGACTATCCTTGCTATCCACACTACAGCAATAACTTTGGGACCTTGAACCTTGGGTTTATAATCTCATAACTGAGAACAGAGTCCCTCTAAACTCTTGAAACTGTGTACCCATTGGAACACTTAAGGTAAAGCTAACCAGGGAAATTTTCTCCAGAAGAAGATGGCATCCTTTATGTGAACAGCTTTTCACAAGATCACAGATCAAGACTTCTATTATCATGAGACTCTTACCTTTGAATATTTTTTCTTGCTAATGCCTTTATAAACAATAGAAGTGAATAGGGGGCCTCTGGTGTGCTCTTAAGTATACTTTTATTTGTGAAGGATTTTGCAGCTGGCCTTATATACAGATAACCTTATATTTTGATAGAGATGATTCAGTGTACATGAGAAACTTTAACAGTACATAATCAGAAACAGAACATTGATTCACTCCTCTCTGCCCACATCATCAGTTAAAGAGAGCATTGCTGGGGGACTTCACTCTTCTAGAACGGCATCATTTGTTAGGTCCTTTTTCCAAGGTTTGGAATAAAAAAGGCAATGAGTAGAAAAGTCTCCCTCATAATAGGCTATAGCAGAAGTTGCTATAAAGGCTATAGTTATACAACAGACTTTAAATTCTCTTGTGAAAGTTATGCTAAGTAATAGAATGGACTAAACAGAGAAGCATCTGTGCAGCTGCTGGCACTTATGCCTACGGAGAAGACCTAGGGTATTGTAGAGATTCATTTGCAGGGAATTAATGAAAAGACCACCTAGTTAAGTAAGTAGACTCTTTAACTCATTCTTTGATCTATTTAATTTTAGGTGGTTTGGTTTATGGGGACTCCGGGAAAGGAGGATACTCTAAACTCTTGGTATTATCCTTCCAATAGTCATAATAGTCTCCTGGTGTTCTGCATTCTCTCAAAGGTTTTAAATGTTTGCATGCAACCATCGCTAGAATGTTAAATGGTATCTCTTCAACTGGAATGACAAGAGTTGAAAGAAATGTGTAACCATGAGGACACTGTACCCTATGATTGACATGCTAAGACTGGAAACCCAAAGTAATGGTAACTGAGAGTCGCACTAAGGCCCTAAGTTTTGGTTACACTATCACCTAAGTGAGAACCTGACCAAAAAGAGGGAATTTTTTAAACAAAATCACGGGAGGCCATTGTTTTGGACTGAGCTCATGCACTAGGCCACAACACACCAAACCAAACCAAAATGGAGTCACTCATGCTAAATGTGACATAATCAAACTAAGGCTTTAAGGAAACATGTAGATCCTAGAACAGACTAGGTTTTGTTTTGCTCCTGTAACAGGATGTTCTAGCATAAAGAGATACCCTCTACTCAGGTCCTCGTTCCTGCCTTTGCAAAACTCATGGTTCTACTGTTTCTCAGTAGGTTTCAAGACCAAATAAGTATATTTTCAATGGTGATAGTGACATCAATGACTAAAGTTTTGGTCAATCTCTCAAAATTGAGAAAATGACCAAAAGCGGAGAATTGTTAAAGTGAACTAAATATGGCCTGAGGAGGACTCCATAATGCTATATTTGAATCTTTGTGGATGAACTACAACCTAACTTAGTAGGTAGACAAGATTAGAAACCAAATTAGGAGTCTGCGCCTGGAACAATAGCTGAGTCCTGGCCAATTCCAGCAGTCATACTTCAACCATTCATAGACTGCCAAGTGTTCAAACTGTGTTCAAATAAGGCAAACATCAACCTCTAACCAATCCAACTGTTTCTGTACCTCATTTTCAATTTCTGTAGGTCACGTTACTTTTTTGGTCTAAATAAATTTGTTCTGACCATGAGGCACCCCTGGAGTCTCTCTGAATCTGCTGTGATTCTGGGGACTGCCTGATTCACGAATTGTTCATTGTTCAATTAAACTCCTTTAAATTTAATTCAGCTGAAGTTTTTCTTTTAACAATCCTATAAAATCTTCACTGGCTAAGCTATAAGAGGAGATCTTCAGGTGATGTTTAATATATCAAATTTTTATTTTTGATAGGTAGTGTATACTTGGTTATCAAGGGTCTGTTTTGAACATAGTATTTTGGACACAGTGATTCTTTAATTCACCGGGGTGCTTAATACCCTTGGTAGGAGAGCTCAATTAAATGTACTTTACTGGAAGTGTCCAATTAAAGTAAAGTAAATGTAGTGGAAAAGTTCTATCAGCAAGCTATAGGTCTGGTAATTGTACCCTTACCCAATTTTGGTAGAAATTGGATTGGCATGTGTTACAACACATCATATTAGTTGTTCATATTTCTACTTCCTCTCCAACATGCACTCATTAATTCCCAAGGCATTGTGGACTTGAATTGTGCCAGGCACAGTGCTGATGCTGAGTGTTAGAGTGGGAAATTGGCCAGGTGTGGTCCTTCTGTCATGGAATTTATAGTTTCATAAAGTCTTTCAAGGCAGAAACTAGGTCTTATTTAATTGTATTCAAATAAACACAATAAATGCTTAACAAATATTTGTGAATCTTGATAGAAATTTTGTAGGGTATATATGTCACGTTTTCCAAATTTTGGATGCTATTGGAGATATACTCAATATATTGAATAAGGGATTATACATTTAAAAGATTTTTAAAATCTAGAGCTTTTCAATCTGGAATTGCAGTGAATAAGACAGAATTTCTAGAGATATGATTTAAGAAACACTCAAGGTAGAAATGGCCCTAAGTAGGGCCTAGCCTGCAGGCAAGGGGTACTCTGGGCATTGTTGGTCAGTGCCAGGTCTGGGCTAAGACACGATAGTACCAAGAACATCAATATTTAGGAGATTATGGCATCTGAAACCCACAATGTTAAAAATCAGAACTTGTGAAATAATATTCAGGATCATTTTGTTGATGGACCTAGGAAAAGGATTTCTAATTTCATTAATAAGAACAAGACGGAAGATACAAAATCTCAACAGTTACAGTTGGCTGCTTATATAAATAGAACAGTTGGACAAGCTGTGAAAAGTCCAGATAAAATTGTGTAAGTCAATCTTTTGTAGAAAGTTAGTTCATTATCCCTTTCCAAATCTCCATTATTAGAAAAACAAACAAACAATCAAAAAACATAGTCCCCTAGAAGTGGGGCTGTGACATGTCAAATAAAGAAAATGAACTGGTTTGTGCAGGCCACCTGTCTGAAAAATTATGCGAGAGCGGTCAAATATATTTGGTTAACTCCAGTGATTCTGAGTTTTCACAGACAGAAAGCCCATCATCGTAATACAGTGGGTATTTTTTCTCAGATTTCTCAGAATCACAAAACAAATGGCCCAAGATTTTTTGCTCAACAGAAATTTAAAACTGAAAGTAGCTTTAACTTTCTGGAGAAAGAAGTACAAGTGAAATTTGCAACTTGTTTGTTGAGAATAGAAGATCTTGGCATTGAGGTAGTTTGCCTTCCTGGGCTCACCAGTAGTTTACAGGGAGAAAAACAATGCATCTTTCTTGAAGGCTGGGTAGGCTCATTGCCTCTAGTAAAGTAGCTACGTAAAAGCAAATTTGAAAAATATGTAACAGTTGGTTTAAACTGGCTTTAAGCAGTCATTAAAAGGTGGTGATCAGAACTATTGTTCAAAACATAAATTATAAATAATGAAAACATTCAGATTTAAAAACAACAGTTAAGTGAATTGTAGGAACAGGAAACCATCTTACTTTCGTGTGGAGATATACTGGTAATATAGCTAAGGAAGGAGTTGCTTATTTATTACCAGTACATTGAGAGATTTAATCTACTAAAGAGCATTTGTTTATTCAAAACATCTCTGGACTATAGCATTTACAAGAAAAAGAAAAGATTTCTTCTGAGAGCTGTGAACTGTGAAAGAAATTAAAACCATTTTTTTCTTTTAAAAAGCCACATAATAAAACCACTAATGAAATCGTAACAATCTACGTCACACAGAAGTGAAAAAATACCCAAAAGTAGCAGCTTCATCTTTAATGAGATGAAAGTGCACTATGGAAAATGCTGGCCTTGCTGCATTTGGGATTTATATAGTTACTTGGTAACATTGTTTAAGAACTACTAGATCTTAATACAGTCCTGCATAAAAATATAGTTTATATTATGTGAAAAACTGAGAGGGCTTATTAATTAGGAACCCTAAAGAGCAATTATCAGTTACTTTTCTAAGACTATGTTTTACTGAAAAAACAAATATGTGTGGTTATCTTTTATGTTTAAAAGACTGAAAGTTTAAAACATTATGGCAAAAATCAGTATTTAAGATTAAAAATATTTAAGATTAAAAATAAAATAAAATAT
Organism: Cebus imitator; assembly: GCF_001604975.1. Lineage (NCBI taxonomy): Eukaryota > Metazoa > Chordata > Mammalia > Primates > Cebidae > Cebus > Cebus imitator. Next base: position 6,956,804 of record NW_016107395.1, read on the forward strand.
TTTATTTTAAATGTTAAAAATAAAAATATTTAAAATTTTTAATCTTAAATATTTTTATCCATACTGAGATACCGTGTATGTGAAATGTCTATGATACCAGTGTCTGTTTTAAAAATTTAAAACCAACTATGTTTCTGGTATAATAAAAAATCATTAAATTAAATCATAGTTTTTTATTCATGTGGAGTGTTGTTGAAAAACTTGAAAATATATGACCTTTTTGCCAGAATCATCATGTCATGTACATATACATATTATCCCTATCTAATCCTATCTAAAGAAAAAGGTTGCCTGGGTGTGGAGGCTCACACCTATAACCCCACCACTTTGGAAGGCTGAGGTGGGTGGGCCACCTGAGGTCAGGAGTTCCAGACCAGCCTGACCAACATAGAGAAGCCCTGTCTTTACTAAAAATACAAAATTAGCTGAGTGTGGTGGTGCATGCCTGTAATTCTAGCCACTAAGGAGGCTGAGGCAGGAGAACCTGGGAGGTAGTGGTTGCAGTGAGCCAAGGTTGTGCCATTACACTCCAGCCTGGGCAACAAAAGCAAAATTCCATCAAAAAATAAAAAAAGGTTAATATGTATTAGTATAAATATTTATATTTAACTGAAAATGTCCATGGAGTTGTCTAGTTTATATTCACTTTTTATTGTATATGGATATCTAATATTTCTGACTTCTGTACATTTAAACATTCTTGATCTGAGTAAATTCACCAAATACTTCTTTAAAAAAAAAAAACCTACTCAAGGTAGCTCTGTAGCTAAGGGAAGGACACATCCACGTAATAGAAGTTTCTGTGAAAATCACTTAATAATTTTAAATTAAATTTCAACTCTGATGTAATTTAACTTCTGTAATAGTGAGTAAAATTTGAGATAGCCAAAAAGTGTTCAGATAAAGGAAAAGATTAATTAAATTGTTAGAGTATAATTAGAGTTAAGTTTTTCATTCCAGAGCTCACATTTTAAGAGAAATTTAAGGAAGTGTTGAAGGAATTAGTGTTGGGTCTTCTGGTAAAAAGAGCCAGAATAGGAAAGCTAACTTTAAACATACTACAGATTCTCAAATGGAAGGTGAATCATATAAATATTGCAGGACTCCAAACGTAATAAAATTATAAAGAATTAGACACTTAACTTCTAGGATTAAAATCAGGAATACAAGAAGTTTTGAAAACGTCAGGTCACCATATCCTGAGGAGGCCTATGTGAGAAAATGAGGGAAAGCCTGAAGACCCGCTGGAGAGTCCTTACCTCACTAAGAGCTGAGTCCCAGTAACTGTTGTCAAAAAGACTGGGGAAGTCATTTGTGGGAGAAAAAGCTATAGATCAGAAATCTGATAAGCAGGACATTGAAGGGCTAAAATCACAGTGGTTTGTTTACAAACAATTGGGAGATTTAATAGAAATGGGAATATGTTAAATAAAGAGTAGCCAGAGAGAGGCAAGTCTTGAATGAAGTGCCCAGATTAGGGAAATCTTGTGGTTGCCATTTTCCAAACATGGGATTCTCTTTTTTATTAGGCTCTAACTATTAATGATATGGATAGGAGGCAAGGAAACACTGGGTAGAAGAAGGTGGTTCCCTGGCAAAGGCCCCATATCAAGCCTGGAAACCTGTGGCCCTAAATGGGAACAGGCATTCCTGTTTTTGTGCCCAAATGCTGCCTTTTGGCCCAGCATGCCCCCCAATCCTATACCCATATAAACCCCAAACCCCAGGCTCCATAAGCAGAAGAGCAGGAGAAACAGAAGAGCAGCAGGGCGGCACAACAAAGGAGAGAAGAGAGGGTGTATCTGAACATTGAGAGGAGTTCATCTGGGGACAGTTGGAGAGGAGATTGGCCATGGGATGGCTGAACTCCAGATCATCTTCCCACATCATCCTCTTTCCAGCTCCAGCTCCCTACCCATCTCACTGAGAGCCACCTCCACCCAGCAATAAAATCCTTCACATTTACAATCCTTCAATTTGTCTATGTGATCTGGCTCTTCTCGGACACCAGACAAGAATCCAGGTGCAAGACGGCACTGAGTAAGTTAACCTTTAAGCTGTCTGTGGACAGCAGAGCTTAAAGAGATCTATAACATGCCCCCTGGGGCTTTCGGAGTCACAGACACCCAACCCTAGACACTACTGTGGGGCTGGAACCCAAAAGTGCTCACCTAGGCTCCTGCATCTCCTAGTCTGTGTGCTTCCCCTCCCATAAACGGTTTGAGTGTGTGGCAGCTGAACAGATGAGCCACACTACTCTTGTACATCCTGTGAGGGGGGTCAGGGAACTCCCCCATTTCGTTAATGCCTTCATGCATCTGGTATGGGTTCTTAAAGCCACATGATTCCTGGAGGGGCTAGCGCATAATTCAGTTTAATTTAACTATACATTTTCCAATAAGTAAAGTTCTTTAAAAGTATAAGACCACCTGTTTTCTATTGCTGGAAGAATTCAGAGACAAGGTGTATCTCTGAATTCTTCAAAATGTGAGAGTTTTCTTAATGACGGTCTTAGAAATATTATTTATTTCACACACTGCACTTTAAGTTTGGGGTTTGATGAGACCCCAATGTATGAAAGGAATTGTATTTTGTACATTTGAAGTTACTATATCATTAGTCAATCCATCTATGTATAGGTTGCTTGCAATATCCTTGATATTTGAATTTCTGATTGTATAGGTTTTTTAAAAAATCCTCATTTTAATATGATGGCTTAAATACCAATATATGTTAAGTATTACCTATGATTATAAATAAGCATTTAGAAAAAATCCAACAGTCAAGAATTTCTTAAAGTAAATGTAGAATTAAGTAAAGTGACATCGTTTATGTCTTTTTTTTTTGAGATGGAGTCTCACTCTGTCACCCTGGCTAGAGTCTCACTCTGTCACCCTGGCTGGAGTACAGTGGCACAATCTTGGCTCACTGCAACCCCTGCCTCCCAGGTTCAAGCCATACTCCTACCTCATCCTCCTAAGTAGCTGGGATTATAGGCACACACCACCATGTCCAACTAATTTTTGTATTGTTAGTAGAGAAAGGGTTTTACCATGTTGGTCAGGCTGGTCCTGAACTCCTGACCTCATGATCTGCCCACCACAGCCTCTCAAAGTTCTGGGATTACAGGCATGAGCCACCACACCTGACCTTGTTTATGTCTTTTAAAACTTTGAGACGATCCTTTAAAATCTTGTTAACACCAATACTAAAGAAAAATAACTGACAATTAATATCCTAAATTAATTGGAAGATATAAGATGGTCCCTAATCACTACCTAAATATAAGGCCAATATATGAGCCTTAAAAATCCCTTTTAATAAAAGCTAACCTTAAAGCACTTGCAACTGAAGGATAAACCTCGAGATTACTAAATTTCAGTAGTTCCCTTCAATACATTTCTCTATACTAGATTTTTTTTTTTTTTTGCTTTCTGCTGCTATTTTTTGTTTTATTTAGACTTTTTTTCCCTCTCTTCCTCCTGAGAGAAGGATAGAATGGTGGGAGAGCTAAAGATTCTCAGGGTTACAGGATAAATCCTGCTTGGCTGCATGTGACTGCCTCATTTAGCAGCTGGGAATACTGTAAAGCAATGCTCAGCACTCACTCTTATAGTCTTTTACGTAATATAATATATATTTTTAAAATTGATTGTAATTTTTTTAGCACTTTGGGGGCTGCTGGTGGTCTCTTTTTCAGGCTAAATAGACCAACTGCTGCTGCTAAAAGAGTGTATTCGACCACCCACACTCGGAAGCACAACCTCCTTCTCCCTGTGTTTCCCTGAAGTAGCAGTCAGCAAGGCATGTGCAGTAATGACTGTGAGCAGCCTTCAGGCTCAGAAAAATGTCACAGCTTGATCCCTAGAGCCTCCAGTGCCCCCATTCAATCAGTGTTCAACTGCATGACGCACCCTGGAACTTAAAATGAAAGCCCTGGATTCATGGCCAAAAATACAAACTCCCTACCAGCTCTTCCTGTGGGAGTTATTGAAGTTCTTGGTTAGCTCACCGACGGTTACCTACACTCTCCTCTGTCCCAGATAGCAAGGAAAAAAAGGCAAAACTGTAACATTTTCTGCACAAAGGCCTCAACTGGGATACAGAAAGACTTAGAAACAGCAGGCATATGTGTTTTAAAACAACATTTTGACAGATAAAGTCAAGTGATAAAATACAGTGAACTTATAATAATTATCCCTGCTATTGGAAGCAAGCGAAGAAGGTGACAGGTCAAAAGAGGGGCATGCTAACTCATGAAATTTCATTTTAATTTTCTCTGAAACTTCAGAATTTGAGTGGGGTGTGTGTGTGTGTTTGTGTGTGTGTGTGTGTTTCCAATTATGGTAAAGGGTGATAATTTTCAGGCCTAGATAAATACAGAAAAATGGGAAAAGCAACAATAAATTAAAATTTTGCTTTACGAATATTTCCATCCCACTCTGCAGCAAGTGGTACATGCAATTGCTCCAGGAGTGTTACATACAAAATATTGGGTGGCCTATGAGCATCTACATGAAAGAGACCTGATAGAAAATGGACCAGGAGCTTTTGGCCACAGGAAGATAGGGTAATAATGACTTGTAGAAATTTATGTCAATATCAATAATCATTAATAAAAATTTGATGACTACACAACCTTATATCAGTGGCACCCCAGGAACTTCTTATATTCTGAGTTTGTTTTCCCAACAGTCTCATTTCCTAGATATTCACACTTCGCTGTTACTTTGGTAGAAGTAAGAGTTCAGAAAGAATTAAACCACTTCCATTACTTGCTACCATATTTTAAAATTATTTTTTCCAGAGCACAAAAGAGCAAATTTAATACAAGTGACATATAAGCAGAGATATATATATTTTAGCATATGTACCAAATCTTGGCTCACAATTATTTTAGTTGATAATTTAATCTTAGAAATTCAAAGACCAATACCTGCTGATTATTCCATAAAGTATCAGACTCAATCATGCAAGCACACGGCTGGTCTTATTAATTTAAAATCAGATTCATACCTGTTTTTACCTTTGAAACTTTGTGAAGTAATTTGAGTCCATAATAACTGACTTTATTTTGCCTTTATACATTTCTAAATTACTATTTCTTTGTGAAATACAGCTGATTTCTTGATTAGGGAGACTAACAAGTTCAGAGAATCTGAAGATCCAGCTGATAAGTGTGTCCATGTCCATCATTGCTGAGGAAACTGGCATGCTGAGAAGTAAAACATATCCCCAAGCTAAAGAATCTTTATTCAAACAGCTGAGAAGAGATGGGCATGTAAATGAATAACTTTTCTCAACATTTTATTAAAAACATTATACATTTTTAAAAACAATACAATGGATAATATTGATTTACATAAAAATATAGCATTTTATTAGGTGGAAAATATAGAATTTGTTTCTTTTGACTCTATTAACCTTCTGTAGGTGGAAGCAGAAAATTGTCTATAATTAGTAAAATGAGAGTCAGTTATAAAACTAACAAAATGATATGAGGAAAAATTAAAGAACCAGAAGGTGGCAACTGATTTTTAATAAGGGTTTGTAGTATGAGATTTGATGTGGTTTTTATTAATATTATTTCTTCCTTTTCTTATTCAAGCCATAAAAGGTTGTGTTTTCAAAAACAATAAGGGGCAGCAGCATGAGAAGAATTGTTTTGTGCAGAATAATTATGTGATCTTCTAACATATTTTGCAGAACATTGCGCCATTCCCCCAGGGTTTTGAGAAGAGAGTGATATATTTGTGATGCAGGACTATGAAAGATGATGAAAGTAATAAAATGCCACCTGCACTGTATGAATGCTTTCTGTGAGAATCTAAGTTTGCATATATTATCATTATCATTATCATCATCATAAATCTGTTTATCAAATACTTACCATGAAACAGATTTTTTTAAACCATAATCTCATCCTATTGATTTAGCTTTCTTCATAGAGCAAATATACCAATTTAGATATTACAGGAATTCATAGATCTTTAGATCTTACATACTCTATATTAACAATGTCTAGAAGACCAACTCATGGTGAAAAAAAGGTCTGACTATAGTATTCATTCATATATACGATATGAAGCAGTATTTTTTCTCTGTGTATTTTTATATAAATATAGTTCCATGTTATGCGTACTGTGGGTGACAGAAGTAGCTTCCCTGTTACTTAATACCAAGTTATAGCAGCCACATTATAACAATATCATCTCTGCATCAAGCGTATGAAAGTACATACCCTAGAAAGGAAAGTCCTCTGAGACCCATTGGTATAACCATTCTAAGATATCAGCTGAAGAGTTTAGAAAAAAAATAAACCCCAACTGAATTATGACGCAGAAAGTGCAGAGCGGAAACGTTCTTGGAGTGATTTTTGTTTTGGGCTTCCATGGTAGGCAGAATAATGGCTCTCCAAAGATGCTCATGTTCTTATCCCTAAAACCTATGTTACCTTACAGTGCTAAAGAGACATTCAGATGAGGTTAAGTTAAAGATTTTGAGATGGGGAAGAGTAGCCTGTATTATCCAAATGGGTCCGTAATCATAAGGATCCTTGTGGAAGAGAGAGCAGAGGTAGAGAAGGAGGTATGAGAATGGTGCAGGTTTGTTACCTAGGTAAACTTGTGTCATTGGGGTTTGTTGTATGATTACTTAATCACACAGGTATTAGGTCTAGTACCCACTAGTTGTTTCTCTTGATCCTCTCCTTCCTTCCACTCTCCACCCTCCAAAAGTTCCCAGTGTGTATTGTTTCTCTCTGTATCCGTGTGTTCTCATCATTTAGCTCCAACTTATAAGTGAGAACGTGTGGCCATCGGTTTTCTGTTTCTGTGTTAGCTTGGTAAGAATAATGGCCTCCAGACCGTGAGCCAGATATTGTTATACATCCATTAAAAATATGAACTTAATGCCTTGAAGTAGGTGCTATTATTACCATTCCCATTATATATATGGTTAAACTAAGGTCCACAGAGGTTAATAGCTTGCTTCATATTACTTAGCCAGGAAGTAGGAGAGCCAGCAGTCCAATTCAGGCAGATTGCTCCAGAGTACATGTTCTTAACTACTATGATGTTTCTTCTGCTTCATTAATTTAAATAAAAAACAGAAAAATTGCTCATTGCTAACCCTTTAAAACTGAAGCAGTGGGTTTGCTACCTACTGTCCTCTTTGAACACTTGGTATAGTTTTGATCTTTTGAGAGAGTTCAGCCAGTGTGCTACAAGATGGATATATTACCACTTTGTATGTGTTTGTGGAGGAAAAGTATAGAATTCAGCCTCTAAATTAAAGAGAAATATTCATTATTGCTTTCACAAAATAAGAAATGAATATATTGGATTCTCTTATATTTACTCACAAAGAATTATAAGTAAATTCATAGCTGACGGTTCATAATAATGAATCTCCAAAAATGTTTGTTTATCTTGGGAGGCAGCATGATATAACAAATAAGCTGTTTGGAATATGATTGATGTGAGGTAGAACCCCTATCTGGCCACATCCTGCCTGTCAGTATGTGGGCATGTTTTCTAAACTTTTGTAGGCAAAGTTTCCTCCTTTATAAACTGAAGATACACATCATTAAACTGAAGGTAAGTATCATTCTCACATCACATGGTGATGGAAAGGATAAAATGGAGTGAGGACATTGCCCTCCAGAAGTCTTAGATGTTCTTCCTCTTAACTCGGGTTTCTTAGAACGGTGGTGTTCAAGGCCAGTTGCTCATCAAAATCTGTATGGAGCTTCTAAATACCAAATGCCTGTATCTTAACCTTGAAATTTCAGAATATCAGTTAAGAATTTAAAACACTTGCTTTACATAAAGTGCCCTATTTTCTCTGGAACTGATGAAATGTCACAGTACAATGGATCTCCATTCAAATACTCTTGATCAGTTCTCACTTTGGAGAAAAAGAAGCAGCTAATGCTGTATGACCAGGATGATGTATTCCTCAAGTGACCACTGATTGCTGCATGCCCATTCTGACTCTGACTAACCTTCCAGTTTACAGCTACAGCTATGCTAGCCAGTTATAAGTGCTTGGGGAGTTTAAGGTATTGTTCTATGAAGACTGAGATTGTACTTTAGAAGATATATTTAGAATCACTGCAGTTTCTCATATACATTATTACTTTGGGAATTTGTTGCAACATTATTTTACTCTTCCCCACAAAAATAATGTATATCATGTACAAAAATATTAAGTAAAGCTTTATTAAGTTTCTCATAGCTATACATTCATTTACTACAACCTACATAAAAACATAGAACATTAACAGCACCCAGAATGATCCATAATGTCCTCCCCCACCATTCCAACTTCTGTCACTGCAGACTAGGTATATTAGTTTTGAAATGTGTACAGATGGAGTTAGGTAGTCATCTGCTGTCTGAGTTCTTTCATGCAGCATTATCCTGTAAGACTCATCCATGTTGTGGTAAGTATTAACAGTTAGTTGTTTCTCCTTGCTATGTGATATTCCATTGTATCATCATGTGCATTTGGTAGGATTTATTTACCTTTCTATTATTAGTGGTCATTTGAGCTCTTTTTAATGTTGTTCATTATGAATGAAATTGCCATGAACACCTTATATATGAGTCCTAATATATCAGGAAGAATTAACAAAGTTTTCTGACTGGAACACTTCTCTACGGTTGAGGAACCCTCTTTACTTCCTTTGCTCAATCCTCACCCCATCTGCTTATATGTGTATACTGGACCTAACTGATTTACTTTTCCTTTCAATATATGTGTCTTTTTTTCACTGTACTCCAGTTGAAAGAGTTAATCTTTATTGCTATATCAAACTTTTTTGAGTTCTAGTTTTTTGAATTGCTAATCTTGCAACCTTATAAAACTCACTTAATCTCTAAATTTCTTCTCCTAAAAATTGAAATAAAAATTTCCTACTTTATAAGATCTTTTGAGAATCTTATCATTTAATCAGACCAAGATTGTCATTTGCCTGTGTTTCCATATTTAATCTTTATGGCTCTGCTACAATGATCAAAATAAATTCATATGTATCTCTATTTAAAGGTTATCATTGAGAATACTAGTATAAGTAATTCAAGACAAATAATTTGATTAACATCAACCAATCATATCCTAAGGAAATCAAATTATTTTCCATTATTTTAAAGCAGGGAGAATAATTTTCTCATAAAGTTATGGTAAGATGAAAGCTGGTTAGATTAGATATGCACTCACTTTTAAAGTCAAGATTTAGAAATAAATACAATGGATCGAACCTGTGTTAAAAGTATATAGAATAAACTCTTTAGAAGCTCTCATGGACAAATAATTGCACCATAGAGTATTCTTATTCAACATATATAAAATTTGCATGAGTTATGACTAGCTTACCTTAGATTAGATTTATACTTATCAATATCTATTTTTTATTTATTTCTATTTTTAATTACCTAGACTTTTTCTGTTCATTATCCTCTGAGCCCACATTCCCATGTATGCTATTAGCTTTACTGCTTTTCCTTTCTATATTGGGTCATGAAAAATATGGTTACTACAAATTTGAAAGGCAGTTTGCATTTTACATAAGAAATAATCCTACTGGATATAACATTATTCTACTTTGAAATATGTTAATTCTGTGCACCAAATATAAACACTGTATAGGAAAAAAGTTTTGCATAGCTCATAAACTTGTCCTAAAATGTATCTGTAGATTTTAACATGAAAATTCTCTTACATTTATATATTCTACATTCTAATAAGGACTAATTGACATGAATTATGAGCAGTATGGAAATATGTGTATGCATGTCTGTACACTTATATATATCTGTTCTAATGGAAATATGTATTTGGAGTCAGAAAATCTGTTTGGTCCCAGTTCTCACTAATAATACAATCTCACTAAAGACACTTAACAAACTTTACTTTCTCATTTATAAAACAGAAGTTATAATACCATTAAACACACTGTTGTGGACATGTATTAATTTCACTAACTTAATATATAGTCCCACTGCTTCTGGTGATAACCTCCTTTGTTAGATTGCAGAACAATGGCCATAATAATTCCCATCTCTGTATTCATCGTGTTTGTGATATGACTTTGCAGTTTAAGTACAGAACTTAAGAGAACTTGCATACTTTATTTTCCCTCTTTTGGAACTCTAAAGGGCCAGCAGCTGGTTGTAATGCCCAAATTAGCTTTCTGGAGAATGACACACCATGTGGGTCATTGATGTTCTCTCTCTACTAAGGCATTTCAGACTAGCCTGCTCCAAGCTGGATTAGCAGACACATCCAGTGAATGCAGTCAAGTTGGGATGTTATAACAAGATGAGCTAATTCAAAATGTAGGCTCACAGGTTCATGATATGAAAAATAGTCGGTGTTTTAAATCATAAATTTTTCAGGTGATTTGTTGCATTACAAAGCCTATATAGGAAAAAAATCCTTGAATTTTCAAATCAGTATCATTGCTTCAGTGAAAAGAACTGCGCCTCAGATTGTTCTGATTATAATCACCATTTAAACTGCTACAGTAACTATTGGCAGAGAGAAGCTCTTTTTATACCAGGATTGCCATGTCAACAGAATGTCAGGTAAGAGACTGATGGTCTCCTGCCACCATTCCTGTCACCACTCTCATAATGTAGACATCTTGAATAAAGCAAAGATGAAAGGCAAGTGGTAATGAATATTTGTTGGCATCCTTTGAGTGTGCAAACCCAGTGAGTCTGAAGGTACCACTACTTAGGACCTTTCCATTTCATAAGCCATTAATATCAATTATAATTTAAGTGACTCTAACTTGGCTTTTTGTTTTCTGTAATTAAAAGTCCAAACTAATACACATGGTGATATAATTTGGCACTTGTTCCCACCTAAATCTCATGTCAAGCTGTAATCCCCATGAGTTGGAGGAGGGACCTGATGGGAGGTGATTGAATTATGGGGGCGGACTTCTCCCTTGTTGGTCTTGTGATAGCAGATGAGTCCTCATGAGATATGGTTGTTTAAAAGTATGTACCACTTCCCCTTTCTTTTTCTCTTTCTCTTCTGCTACCCTGTGAAGATGTGCTTACTTTCCATCTGAGGAGATGTGCTTGCATTCTTTTCACCCTTCTTGTGTGATTGTAAGTTTCATGAGGCCTTCCCGGCTATACCTTCTGTACAATCTATGGAGCTGTGGGTCAGTTAAGCTTCTTTTCCTTATAAATTACCTGGCCTCAGGTACTATAGTAATTTATAGCAATGTGAACATGAACTGATACACATGGCTATTATAAAATCAGAGTGAAAGAAAAATACAGTCAGCTTTTATGTCCATGAGGGGGTCATTGGTTCCAAGACCAGCCCCCCAACACTAAAATTCAAAAATGTTTAAGTCATTTATATAAAATCATGCATTATTTGTAGATAATCTATGCACATCCCCTTATATGCTTTAAATAATCTCTAGATTACTTATAATACTAATGCAATGAAAATGCTGTGTGAGAATTTACATGCTGTATTGTTTTTTATTTATATTATTTAAATTGTATTGTTATTTTTATTTTTAACATAAAAAACCTTTTTGATTACAGTTAGTTGAACCCTTGAAGAATGGGTATGGAACCCATGAGTTTGCAGGGCCCACTGTATGTGTATATGTGTGTCTGTGTGTGTAATATGACATTTATAAATTAAAGCAGAAATTGACAAAAATGTTCTATAATTCTATAAAATGCTGAATAGCAAATATTTTAATTTTTGTGCTCCAAAAGGTCTCTGTTGCAACTATTCATCCCTGTCATTGCAGTGAGAAAGCAGCCATAGACATGTAAATGTATAAGTATGGTTGTGTTCCAGCAAAACATCTTTTTACTAAAAGCAGGCTGTGGGAGTGACATTAGTGAATGGCAGAGTAAGGACTCTGAAAATTCCCTCTTCCAAGAAAGCAATTTAAAAAACTGGCAAAATTGACAGAGGCATTTATTTTTTCCCAGAAATCTAGAAGTTATTTGAAAGATGATGGCAAGTCAGAGACTGTATGCAAGCATACATAGCTGAATACCATAAGAACAGCAAATTTTATTGTATGTTAACCTCAATTATTCCCATTGCCCCCTTTAGTTCCAGGGGGTATCCTTGAACAATTAGCCTCCAATCAGTAAAATCCAGCAGCCTTGCACTCACCAGAGGGAGTAGAATTAGGTTGTAGTGCCTTCAAAATCTCATTTCCAGATAATTGTGATTTACTGATCTGTCTAGTATATATCATAAATAATATGACATTGCCCAGAGAGAGAGATCTGGCCTTTGCCTCACTTTCTGGGAAGTAATCAACATCATACAATTCTGTCATCAAAGGAGGGTTTGTTTAGACCAAGCGTTGGCCATATGAAACCTTAGGATGGGGTGAAGCTTGCAACACCTAACGGTTTTAGGGTATGAAATGATAAAGCTAGAAACACTAACCATGTGATAAAGAAGCTGGGGGGTGTCTTTGGATCATATGATACCTGTTGACTTCAATATTGAATTCAGTCATGTGGATAATCACTCAATCATGTATATGTAAGTAAGTCCCACCCCAAATCTCGAAATACGTATCTCTGGTGAGCTTCTCCAGTTGGCAGCACTAACTGTATGTTGTCACATATTAATTCTGGAAAGACAGTGTGTCTTGAGGACAACAGAATCTTCATGTTTAGAACTTTTCCAGGCTCTGCCCTGAACAACTCTTTCTTTGGTTAATTTTAATTTGTATTTTTTCCTATACTAAAGTAAAATCATGACTATGATACCTTTTAATGAGTTTTGTGAAGACTTCTAGCAAATCATCAAAACTTAGGGTAGTTTTGGAAATTTCCCAAATCTGCAGTTTGTGTCAGAAGTCTTGGATAGACCTGGCAATATAAAACTGAATCTAAATCTAAAACTATGCCCTCAAACTTTGCAGTTCGTCTAACTCTAGGTAGCTGGTATCAGGAATGGAGTGGGTGTTTGCAAGAATGGCCCTGACTCACTGAAACATGTGGTTTGAAAAAAGAATGAATGAGTGGTAAGAGGATAAAGAATTTTTAAATGGTCATGGGGTCACCAACAGTATTTAGCTGCAGATGTGTTGTGATCAATTAATGAAAGCAAAAGTTACTAATAGAGTTAAGAAATAATGGATCAAATTCCAGAAGAATTGGTTAACTGAATGCATGATGACATATTAAGTAGTAAGAAATAAACTAAATCTACAATTTCTTGCTTATTGATATCTGTGATAGCTAAAATTAAAGCAACAGAGAAAATTGAAGTGGATACTGATGCTAGGCCAAGCTTGGATTCTGGTTGGTTCAAGCTACAGCTTCTTGCTTCAACTATCCTACCAATAAGTAAAATTAATATAAAATTAAAAATAAAAAATATATTAAGGTAAATGCTGACTTTGGGCCTGGCTGATATCTTTACTAGTCTGAATCATAACCTTCAGGCCCCTAGTCTAAATCACAACCTACAGGCCCCGTAACCTAAAGGCCACTACCAAGGGGTAAAGTAACTTGGTAGGGGCCTGTAGGTTATGATTCAGATTTTGGTCACTCATTTATGTGAGTGAGCAAAATGATTACAGGGTAGGAAAAAGACATTTATGGTATGCTTTGGCATGGGAACCCCATGCACTATGGTTCCAATAAAAAATGAAAATGAATGTTGTCTCAGATACCTAGGAAATACCTCAAACATATCTACATACACATAATGTTAAACTTAAAGGACATGAAAGAGATAGGAAAATATTTGAAGAAATAATTGCTTAAATCTTTCTAGGTTTGATGAAAGACATTAATCTACACATTCAAAAAATCTCACTAGATTCCAAGAGATCCACACCTAGATATATCATAATAAAATGGTTAAAAGCCAAACAAAAAGACTAACTTGAAAGTTGCAAGAGAGAAGCGATTCATAACTTGTAAAAATTCCTCAATAAGATCAACAACTGATTTTTCATCAGAAACCTTGTAGGCCGGAAGGCAACAGGATGACATATTCAAAGTGCTAGAAGATCAAAAAGTTATCAGCCAAGAATTCTATGTTGACAAAACTATCCTCTAAAAATAAAGAAAAATGTAAAACATAATTGGCTTTAAAAAAAAAACATAAAATATGCTGTTACCAAATCCGTTTTACTAGACATATTAAATAAAATCTTATCCTTCAGGGTGAAATGAAAGAACATTAGACAATAACTCGAAGCTATTTGAAGAAATGAAGAGCATCAGTTAAGGTAACTATATGGTTACACAAAAAATAGGATAAATGTGTTTATTTTTTGTTACATTCCCTTCTCATTTAAAAGACAACTTTATAAAGCAATAATTATAAATTTATGTTTATTGGCACAAAATAAAGATGTAACTTTTATGATAATTAGAGTCATGGAGGGCTGAAACTATAAAACAGTGTACAATATTTTTATACTATTGAAGTTAAGTTAATATTAATCTGAACTAGATTGTTCTAAATTAAAATATAAATCATATTTACCAGGGCAGGCACAAAGAAACAACCTAAAATATATAATCAAAAGTATAATAAAGGAATTAAAAAGTAGAAAAATTATCCATTTAACATACATACACAAAACGGCAGCAATAGAATCAAGGACACAAAAAACATAAATAACAGATAAATCCAATTTTATGAGCAATTACGTTAAATGAAAATAGATTAAATATCACAATTGAAAGTTAGCAATTGACAGAATTAACTTTTTTAAAAAACAATCTGACCATATGCTGTCTAAAAAAGAGAGAATTTAGATTCAAAGAGTAAACCTAAAGTAAAAAGATGAGAAAAAAATATATTCTGCAAATAGTAAATAAAAATAACTAAAAAGAGAGCTAAAGTGGCTATAGAAAATAGGCTTTAAAGTGAAAATTGTTATAAGTAAATAAGGGTATTTTGTAATGATGAATGGGTTAAACCATCAAACAACTATAAAAATTATAAACACGTATGCATCTGACAACAGATCACCAAAATACAAGAAAGAAGAATTTTCAGAATCAAGGGAGATGTAGAATATTTAACAATAACAATCGCAGACTTCAGTACCCCACTTTCAATAATGAATAGAAAGAGGCAGATGATTAACACTATGTAGAAAACTTGAACAGTACTACCAGCCAACTACACCTCCCAGATAGAACAATCCACCCAAAAACAGCAGGAAATGCATTCTTCCCAAGTACACATGAAACATTTACACAGATAGGCCAAGTTTAGATAAAAATATAAGCCTCTGCAATTTCAAAGAGTAGGTGTCATGTAAAGTATGTTTTCTGATCACAATGGGATTAAATTAATAATCAATAGTAGATAAAAATTGGGAAATTCACAAATATGTAAAAATTCAAAGACTTGCTCTTAGCCAATGATTCAAAGAAAAAAATCATAGAAGAATTAAAATACTTTGAGATGAGTGAAACAAAAACCTAATGCACTATATCTTATGGAGTATTATCTAAAAAAAAAAAATTGCCTTGAAGGAAATTTATATCTATAATGATATATATTTAAAAAGAAGAAAAATTCATATCAATGAATTAAAATTTTACCTTAAAAAAATCAGAAAACAATTGAGCAAGCTAAAGCCTTAATATGGTTTGGCTGTGTCCCCATCTAACATCTCATCTTGAATTCAAATCCCCATAATCCCAATAATTCTTAAGTGTCAAGGGTGGGACTTGATGGAGGTAATTGGATCATGGGAGTAGTTTCTCCCATGCTGTTCTTGTGATAGTGAGTGAGTATCACAAGTTCTGATGGTCTTATAAGCACCTGGCGTTTCCCGTGTTTGCTATCACTCTGTCCTGAGGCCTCCCCGCAGGAAACTTACAATCGGAATTGCTAATCAATTAAACCTCTTTCCTTTATAAATTACCCAGCCTCGGGTATTTCTTCATAGCGTGTACACAGACTACTACAGTAAGATGGTACCTAGTGGGGTGCTGCTATAAAGATACCTGAAAATGTGGAAGGGACTTTGGAACTGGGTAACAGGTAGAGAGGTTCAATCAGTTTGGAGGGCTCAGAAGAAGACAGGAAAGTGTAGGAAACTTTAGAACTTCCTAAAGACTTGTTGAATGGCTTTGACCAAAATGCAGAGAGTGAGATGGACAATAAAGTCCAGGCTGAGGTGGTCTCAGATGGAGATGTGGTACTTGTTGGGAACTTGAATAAAGGTCACTCTTGCTATGCTTTTGCAAAGAGACTGGTGGCATTGTGCCCCAGACCTAGGGATCTATGGAACTTTGAACTTGAAAGCGATGATTTAGGGTATCTGGTGGAAGAAATTTCTAAGCAGCAAAGCATTTGAGAGTAATCAGCACTTAAAAGTTTGGAAAATTTGCAGCCTGATGATGCAGTAGAAAAGAAAAAGTCACTTTCTGGGGAGAAATACAAGTCCACTGCAGAAATGTGCTTAAGTAATGAAAAGCCAAATGTGAATCACCAAGACAATGGGGAAAATATCTCCAGGACATGTCAGAGATCTTCCAGGCAGCCCCTTCCATCACAGACCTTGAAGCCTAGGAGAAAAAAATGGTTTTGTGGGCCAGGCCCAGGGCCCCCCTGCTCTCTGAAGCTTTTGAAATGGTGCCCTGCATCCCAGCTGCTTCAGCTCCAGCCATGGCAAAAAGGAGCCAAGATATAACTCAGGCATTACTTCAGAGTGTGAAAGCCCCAAGCCTTGGTAGGTTCCACATGATCTTGAGCCTGTGGGTGTACAAAAGCCAAGAATTGAGGTTTTAGAATCACAGTCTAGATCAGAGGATGTATGAAAATGCCTGGATGTTCAGACAGACGGCTACTACAGAGTCAGAGCCCTCATGGAGAACCTCTGTTAGGGCACTTCAGAAGGAAAATGTGGGGTTTTATCCCCATACAGAGTCCACACTGTGACACTGCCTAGTGGAACTGTGAGAAGAGGGCCACTGTCCTCCAGATCTCAGAATGGTAGATCCACTGACAGTTTTCACCATGCACCTGGAAAAGCTGCAGACACTCAATGCCAGCCTGTGAAAGCAGGTGGGAGAGTAGCTGCCTTAAAGCCATAGGAGTGGAGCTGCCAAAGCCGTAGGAACCCACCTCTTGCATCAGCATGACCTGGATATGACACATGGAGTCAAAGGAGATCATTTTGGAACTTCAAGATTTAATGACTGCCCCACTGGATTTTGGAATTTCATAAGGCCTGTATTCCCTTTGTTTTGGCAATTTCTCCCATTTGGAATGGGCGTATTTATGCAATACCTGGACCCGCATTGTATCTAGGAAGTAATTAACCTGCGTTTGATTTTACAGGCTCATGGTGGAAGGGACCTAACTTGTCTCAGATGAGAAATTGGTCTTTGCCTTTTGGGTTAATGCTGGAGTGAGTTAAGACTTTGGAGAACAGTTGGAAATGCATAATTGTGTTTTGAAATGTAAGAACATGAGATTTGGATGGGGTCAGGGGCCGAATGATATGGCCTAGTTTTGTCCCCACCAAAAATCTCATCTTGAATTATAATCCTGATAATTCCAGTTATCCCCACATGTCAAAGGTGAGACCAGGTGGAGGTAGTTGGATGATGGGAGTGGCTTCCTCCCTGCTGCTCTCGTGATAGTGAGTGAGTCTCACAAGATCAGATGGTTTTATAAGTGTCTGGCATTTCCCCTGCTTGCACTCTCTCCGTCCTACCACCCTCTGAAGAAGATGCCTGCTTCTTGTTCACCTTCTGTTATGATTGTAAGTTTCCTGAGGCTTTCCCAGCTATGTGGAACCATGAGTCAGTTAAAACTATTTCCTTTTTAAATTACCTGATCTTGGCTATTTCTACAGAGCAGTATGAGAATGAACTAATATAAGCCTGCATAAACATAAATAAGTACTTACTTATAATTACAGCAGAAAAATTAAATAGAGAAGAGAAAAAATATAGAAAAGTAACAAAACCCAAAGTTGGTTACTTGAAATGATCAATAAAATTAATAAAACTAACTAGAATGATCAAGAAAAAAATGAAAAAGAAGGTTCAAATTATCAAAAGCTAAACTGAAAGAAGAGAAATTATTACTAACCTTATACAAATAAAAAGAATCATAATGGAATACTATGAAAAACTCTTTAGTAGAAAATTAGTCAAATAAATCAGATGAAATAGAAAAAAAATATAAAAAGATGTACACTACCAAAACTGACTTAAGAAGAAATAGAAAATCTGAATAGACCTATAGCAAACAAAGAGATAAAATTATTAGTCTAAAAGTTCCCATAAAGAAAAATCCCAAAACGATATGACTTCTCTGGTGATTTCTACCAAATATTTAAAGAAGTGCTGATACCAATCCTTTATAAACTGTTTTGGAAAATAGAAGAGTATGAATGCTTCTTCACTCAATATCTGAAGGCTTTATTTTACTGAAATGAAATCATGACAAAGATTTCACAATAAAAGAAAACTACAGACCAATTACTTTTATGAACATAGATGCAAATTTCCTCAACAACATACTGGTAAACTCAATCCAGCAATATAGAAAAAGTACCATACAACATAACCAAGTACAGTTAATTCAAGGAATGTAAGATTGATTCAACATACTACAAATCAATCAGTGTAATACCTCAGGTACCATGTTAAAGAATAAAGGATAAAACCTTCACTATTTTCTCAAAAGATGGAGAATAATCAATTCACAAATCCAACACCCTTTCATGATAAAACATTCAACAAAACACGAATATAAGGAATTTCCTCAATCTGATAAAAAGACATGTAAGAACACCTACACCAAAGATAATACATATGGCCAAACAGTAAAAACTTTCCTTCTAATANACAAAAAAATTCAGAGCTAACATTATATTTCATGGTGAAACACTCAAAGTTTTTTACTTATGATTAAGAAAAATACAAGGATATTCACGTTACTACTTCTGTTCAACATTGTGCTAGAGGTTTTATAAAGGACATTTGATGAAAAAAAGAAATAAAAGGCATACAAATTGGAATGTGAAAAGTAAAAAACTATCTCTACTTCTAGATGATATTATTTGTGTACAGAAGATATTAAGAAGTCAACAGCAGACTATTAGAGCTGTTAAACAAGTTCAATAAATTTGCCAGATTCAAGGTCCATATTAAAAAAATGGATTGTATATTTATAGACCAGCAATTAACCCTCTAAAAATGAAATTAAGACAATAATTGCTTTTAAAATGGTTTTTAAAATAAAAGTGCTTAGAAATAGTTTAACAAATGAAGCGAATAACTTATACACTGAAAATGATAAAACATCATTGAAGGAAATTGAAGACCTGAGTAAATGGAATTGAATCCCTTGCTCAAGGATAAACAGACTTTCTTATTTAAGAAGCAAAACTCCTCAAGTTAATCTCTTTCCATACTGTAATCCCTACCAAACAATCTCAGCTATGTTTCTTTATAAATTTATAAGCAGATCCTAACATTTATATGGAAATGCAAGGGACCTAGCATAGCCAAAATAAACTTGAGAAAGAAAAACAAAGTTCGAATTCACAATTCGCCATTTCTAAACATACTACAACAACTTTTTTTTTTAAATTGTACTTTAGGTTCTGGGGTACATGTGCAGATCATTCAGGATTGTCGCTTAGGTACATACATGGCAAGATGATTTGCTGCCTTCATCCCCCCATCACCTATATCTGGCATTTCTCCCCTCTGTAACCCTCCCCACCCCTGCTGTCCCTCCCCTAGCACCCCCCTACTGACCTCAGTGTGTGATGCTCCCCTCCCTGTGTCCACGTGTTTTAACTGT
Source organism: Cebus imitator (assembly GCF_001604975.1). NCBI lineage: Eukaryota > Metazoa > Chordata > Mammalia > Primates > Cebidae > Cebus > Cebus imitator. The sequence continues at coordinate 6,976,622 of NW_016107395.1, forward strand.
TCAACACACACCTATGAGTGATAACATATGGTGTTTGGTTTTCTGTTCTTGTGTCAGTTTGCTGAGAATGATGGTTTCCAGATTCATCCATGTCCCTATGAAGGACACAAACTCATCGGGTTTTATGGCTGAGTGGTATTACCTGGTGTATATGTGCCACATTTTCTTTATCCAGTCTATTGATGATGGAGATTTGGGCTGGTTCCAGGTCTTTGCTACTGTAAACAGTGCCACAATGAACATATGTGTGCAGGTGTCTTTATAATAGAACAATTTATAATTCTTTGGGTATATACCTAGTAATGGGATTGCTGGGTCAAATGGTATTTCTATTTCTAGGTCCTTGAGGAATTCCACACTGTCTTCCACAATGGTTGAACTAATTTACACTCCCACCAACAGTGTAAAAGTCTTCCTATTTCTCCACATCCTCTCCAGCATCGATTGTCTCTAGATTTTTTAATGATCACCATTCTAACTGGTGTGAGATGCTATCTCAATGTGGTTCTGATCTGCATTTCTCTAATGGCCAGTGATGATGAGCATTTTTTCATATGTTTCTTGGCCTCATGTATTTCTTCTTTTATAAAGTGTCTGTTCATATCCTTTGCCCACTTTTTGATGGATTTGTTTTTTTTTTTTTTTTTCTTGTTAATCTGTTTTAGTTCTTTGTAGATTCTGGATATTAGCCTTTTTTCAGATGAGTATATTGCAAAAATTGTTTCCCATTCTGTTGGTTGTCGGTTTGCTCTAATGATTGTTTCCTTTGCTGTACAGAAGGTGTGGAGTTTAATTCGATCCCATTTGTCTGTTTCGGCTTTTGTTGCCATTGCTTTTGGTGTTTTAGCCATGAAGTCCTTGCCTATGCCTATGTCCTGAATGGTTTTGCCTAGGTTTTCTTCTAGAGTTTTTATGATGTTAGGTCTTATGTTTAGATCTTTAATCCATCTGGAGTTAATTTTAGTGTAAGGTGTCAGGAAGGGGTCCAGTTTCTGCTTTCTGCACATGGCTAGCCAGTTTTAACAACACAATTTATTAAACAGGGAATCCTTTCCCCATTGCTTGTTTTTCTCAGATTTGTCAAAGATCAGATGATTGTAGATGTGTGGTATTCCTTCTGAGGCCTCTGTTCTGTTCCATTAGTCCATGTCTCTGTTTTGGTACCAGGACCATGCTGTTTTGATTACTGTAGCCTTGTAGTATAGTTTGAAGTCAGGCAGCATGATGCCTCCACCTTTGATCTTTTTGCTTAGGACTGTTTTGGCTATGTGGGCTCTCTTTTGGTTCCATATGAAGTTTTAAGTGTTTTTTTCCAGTTCTGTGAAGAAGGTCATTGGCAGCTTGAGGGGGATAGCATTGAATCTATAAATTACTTTGGGCAATATGGCCATTTTCACGATGTTGATTCTTCCCAATCATGAGCACGGAATGTTTTTCCATCTGTTTGTGTCCTCTCTTATTTCATTGAGCAGTGGTTTGCAGTTCTCCTTGAAGAGGTCCTTTACATCTTTTGTTACTTATATTACTAGATATTTTATTCTCTTTGTAGCAATTGTGAATGGGAGTTCAGTTTTGATTTGACTCTCTGTTATTGGTATATAGGAATCCTTGTGATTTCTGCACATTGATTTGGATCCTGAGACTTTGCTGAAGTCACTTATCAGTTTCAGGGGGCTGAGATGATGGGGTCTTCTAAATATACAATCATGTCATCTGCAAATATAGACAATTTGGCTTCCTCTTTTCCTAATTGAATACCCTTTATTTCATTTTCTTGCCTGATTGCTCTGGCTAGAACTTTCAATACTATATTGAATAGGAGTGGTGAGAGAGGTCATCCTTTTCTTGTGCCAGATTTCAAAAAGAATACTTCCAGGTTTGCCCATTCAGTATGATTCTGTGACCGGATTTTTTCTTGAGTGCTGGTGAGGCACAGCTCCTGTGGGTTCCTGGCCTCCAACCTCTTAAAAAATAAGCAGTGGGGCAGCTGCAGGTGACTGTATGCTCGTAAATGTAAATATCAGACCCAAGAAGTGTTGCAGAAAGGTGATTTTATTTAGGTAGATAAAAAAGAAGGAAAGGAGAAGAAGAGAAAGGCTTCCACAAAGAGTACAGAAGGGGATTCCAGAGGGTAAATCCAGTCAGGTGTGTAGACATGGACTTTTATCCTGGAAGGAATCCCCACCTTCTCCAAGACCCTGGGCCAATGAAAGGAGTTCCTTAGAACTTACGCTGGAGTGACTGACTTTTAGTTTCTTCCCATGCCTGCAAAATTCCAACATAAACCATTGAATCCCCTGAGTGGAGAAAGATGGGAGCAGGGCATTGTGCGGGGAAATTCTTGCGCTTAAAACTACACCCCTTCATGGACCCAGAAAGAGAAAACATTCCCTCAATATTGGCTGTGGACTTGTCATAAATAGCTTTTATTATTTTGTGGTGCATACCATCAATACCTAGTTTATTGAGGGTTTTTAGCATAAAGGGATGTTGAATTTTGTCAAAGGCCTTTTTGGCATCGATTGAGATAATCATGTGGTTTTTGTCTTTGCTTCTGTTTATGTGATGGATTACATTTATAGACTTGTGTATGTTGAACCAGCCTTCCATCCCCAGGATGAAGCCTACTTGATCATGATGAATAAGCTTTTTGATTTGCTATTGCATTCTGTTTGCCAGTATTTTATTGAAGATTTTTGCATCAATGTTCATCATGGATATTGGCCTGAAGTTTTCTTTTTTAGTGGCATCTCTGCCCAGTTTTGGTATTAGAAAGATTTTGGTCTCATAAAATGAGTTGGGGAGGATTCCCTCTTTTTGTATTGTTTGGAATATTTTCATAAGGAATGGTACCAGCTCCTCTTTGTATGTCTGGTAGAATTCAGCTGTAAACCCATCTGGACCTGGGCTTTTTTTGGTTAGTAGGCTATTAATTGCTGCCTCAACTTCAGCCCTTGTAATTAGTCTATTCAGGGATTCAACTTCTTCCTGGTTTAGTCATGGAAGAGTGCAAATGTCCAGGAATTTATCCATTTCTTCCAGATTTACTGATTTGTGTGCATAAAGTTTTTTGTAGTAATCTCTGATGGTAGTTTGCATTTCTGTGGAATCGGTGGTGATGTCCCCTTTATCATTTTTTATTACATCTATTTGATTCTTCTCTTTTTTATTAGTCTGGCTAGCAATCTATCTATTTTGTTTGTCTTTTCAAAAAACTACCTCCTGGATTTGTTGATTTTTTGAAGGGTTTAGCTCTGATCTTAGTTATTTCTTGTCTTCTGCTAGCTTTTGAGTGTTTTGATCTTGCTCCTCTAACTCTTGCAATTTTGATGATAGGGTGTCAATTTTAGACCTTTCCTTTCTCCTCATGTGGGCATTTATTGCTATGAATTTCCCTCTGGACACTGCTTTAAATGTGTCCCAGAGATTCTGGTATGTCGTGTCTTCCTTCTCGTTGGTTTCGAAGAACGTCTTTATTTTATTTTATTTTAAAGATGGGGTTTCACCATGTTGGTCAGGCTGGTCTTGAACTCCCAACCTCAGGTTATCTGCCCGCCTTGGCCTCCAAAGTGCTTGGATTACAGGCGTGAGCCACCATGCCCAGCAGAACATCTTTATTTATGACTTCATTTCATTATTTATTCAGTCTATATTCAGGAGCCAGTTGTTTATTTTCCTTGAAGTTGTGTGGTTTTGAGTTAGTTTCTTAATCTTGAGTCCTAATTTGATTGCACTGTGGTCTGAGAGACTGTTTGTTATGATTTCCGTTCTTTTGCATTTGCTGAGGAGTGATTTACTTCCCATTATGTGGTCAATTTTAGAGTGTGTTGTGGTGCTGAGAAGCATGTATATTCTGTGGATTTGGGGTTGAGAGTTCTGTACATGTCTATTAAGTTTGCTTGGTCCAGATATGCATTCAAGTCCTGGATTTCCTTGTTGATTTTCTGTCTCATTGATTTGTCTAATATTGAGAGTGGAGTGTTAAAGTCTCCCACTATTATTGTGTGGGAGTCTAAGTCTCTTTGTAGGTCATTAAGGACTTACATTATGTATCTAGATGTTACTGTATTGGGTGTGTATATATTTAGGATCATTAGCTCTTCTTGTTGCATTGATTCTTTTATCATTATGTAATGCCCTTCTTTGTGTCTTTTGATTTTTGTTGGTTTAAAGTCCATTTTATCAGAGACTAGGATTGCCATCCCTGCTATTTTTTGCTCTCCATTTACTTGGTAAATCTTCTTCCATCCCTTTATTTTGAGTCTATGTGTGTCTTTGCACATGAGATGGGTCTCCTGAATACAGCACACCAATGGTTCTTGGCTTTTTATCCAATTTGCCAGTCTGTGTCTTTTGATTGGAGCATTTAGTCCATTTACACTTAATGTTAATATTATTATGTGTGAATTTGATCCTGCCATTTTGTTATTGGTTGGTTGTTTTGCCCTTTGGTTGGCATCATTTCTTCATTGCATCGTTGGTCTTTACTTTTTTTTTTTTT